>NW_004440445.1:506975-554087 GCF_000330505.1 Entamoeba invadens IP1
CATGTCATCAAGCCAATCTCACGCGAATTCCGTTGAAGACCTTCTTCGTCTTTTTGATTCTTCAGACATTACCATTCCAAAATCCACGCACACTCCAATCCAATCTCAACAAACCGAAATTTGCAGTTCTCAGACGACACAATCTCAGAAAAAAACTCTTTCCATAGACACTTCCAACATCCCCAAAATCCCAGAAAAGCGGAAGAGGAAATCGAGTAGTACTCAATCAATACCTCAAATGAAAACCTCAACGTCGTCATTTCAATATCACCCGAAGTCGGAACAACTTAGTGAGATTCCCGAATGTGAGATTGTTGATTTTTTAAGTAAATTTGATAATTGTTCCACATCACAAAATGTGACTGTTAATACCTTGAAAACGGCATTAGTCCTCCACGTCACAAGAAACGGCATTTATTCATTTTATACAAGAAAAGACGACACCATTGAACTTGTGAAAATCAAGAAAGACGACTTCCCACACATTTTCCAAAGCCAAAAAGCAGTGATAATTCACAATTTGCAAAATTCACTCAAAGTGACGAGGAATGGAGTTGACGAGGTGTTAGAATACTTCTCTCATAACAGATTTGTCTTTGATACGTTTATTGGAGCCGCCGTATTAGACCCGGGGAGTATCGATGAGTTAACTTTCAATCAAATCTGCGTGAAACACGAGTGTGTCATTGTGGACGACAATACACAAAGTGTGCTCTTAAGAATACGAGACTTGGCGATGAAGGAATTCTGCGAGATGGAGAGCCACCAGATGACAAAAGTGTTTTTCGAGCAGGAGACGATGATCTCTGGCATATTAATACAACTCAATATGCAAACGAAGTTTCGCCTTGATCTGGAGCTCTTGTTCAATCAGCGGAGACTCTTGTTGATGAGAAAGGAAGAACTTGGGGTTGAGAGTCGCAAAGTGTTAAATAAAACGATTAATCTTGCGTCGGCTGCACAGGTGAAGCGCGAGTTGAATAAATTGGGGTTCCAAACGGACGGAACCAAGTTGAAGGGAACGACGTCGAAGAACGTGTTGGAACAGATCGACCACCCCTTTGCTAAAATAGTGTTGGAACACAGAAAGGTGGGGAAGATCTTATCTGACATCGACTCATTGAAAGGCTGTGGAGTGAAAATAGGGGATGAGATGTACATCACCGCGACGTGGAATCAAACGAAGGTTGTAACTGGAAGGATACAATCAATTCACCCCAATTTGCAACAAATCAATAAACTGAGTTTTGTGATGCCAAAGGTAGAGTTGAAGGCGAGAGACTTGTTCATCTCGGAGAAGGGGAAAACACTTGCTGCATTGGACTATAACCAAATTGAGTTGAGGATACTCGCGGACTTCACTGGAGATGAACACTTGGTCGAGTTTTTTAAAAGCGGTGTTGATGTCCATCGAATGATCGCAAGCCACTGGCTGAAGAAGAAGCCCGAAACAGTCACTGACGAAGAAAGAAGAAGAGCAAAGACGATTGTGTATGGATGCATTTATGGCATAGGGCCGTATTCGTTGGCGGACGAACTGAAAGTGACTGTTGACGAGTCGAAGAACTTTCTGAAAAGCTTCTTGGAGCAATTTCCAAGCTTCGAGGCGTGGAAAAAAGAGACTATAAAAAAGGCAAGGGAAGTTGGGTTTGTGTATACATTGAATAATAGGAGAAGAAGAATCTTCAATTTGAATTCGAAAGATGTCAAATTGGTTGCTGAGGCCGAGAGAATGGCTGTAAACTCCCCGATCCAAGGAAGTGCTGCGGACATTATCAAAATGTGTATGATCAAAGTGTTTCACAAAACGTTTGAGGAATGGAAGGGTGTCACCCTTCTTTTAAACATTCATGACGAAATTGTTGTTGAAATTCCAGATGAGATGTTAAAAGAAGTGTGTGTGGGGTTGAAGAACATAATGGAGCACGTTGTTGAGATGAAGGTGCCGCTGATCGTTTCCGTTGAGACGGGGAAGAAGTGGGGCTCTTTGACGACGTTTGAGTTTGACAAGTGAGTGTTTTTTTTGTTAATTTGTGTTGTTGGGAATATGCACGTTAATTTTTATATGATAATAAAAACAAACTAAAAAGTGAGCGAAAAAGAGAAAAACGAAGTAAGCAAAAGATGCTAAATCCGACGAAACAACACGGAGATGTAGTTATGAGCGACCAATACTTCCAAATGCCAGACTTTATCGGACAACAACCTCCGACACATAGCGATAACAAACCGTGGCACTTTGACACCGAATTTCGGCAAACGAATTGGGTGAATTTGATTCAATTTTTGGAAACACTACGATTTGACGAATACTGCGCCGAGCGGTCAAAACAAGAGAATTATAAAACGAACATTCGCACATTGTCTGTGATCAAAGAACAGTTACCAACGAATAAAGAGTATGCTTTGATGGCAGAAATGTTGGCGAGGAGAGTGCTGCCAAATTATAAAGTAAAGGAGAGTCGGCTTGAAGAATCGTTGACAAAAATGTTCTCAATACTGGGGATTGCGTTTAACTCGAAATATCTGATGCACACGTCTGCTCCACATTGTTGGTCTTTTATGTTGAGTGGTTTGGTGTATTTAAAGGAGCTCGGAGATAGCATTGAGACGAACGAGGATGGGATGTTCGAGTCGACACCAGACGAACAGATCGAAAACGAACTAAATTCTTGCGTTATAAGTTCCGTCGTTCTGCATAAGGACAATCTCCAAAAGTCTCAAAAACTTGAGGAGATGATTTCTGGAAAGAAAAAGGAGATTGAGAAGAGAGATGTTGAAGTTAACAAACAGCTGGAGATGGTCAGTTTAAAACTCTCACAACTTCAACATGTCGAGGGACAAGTCGATTATCTGAAGGAGCAGAAGAAAATGTTAGACCAGAGTTTGAAAGAAGTTTCAGGTGAGCTTACATTGATCCAAGTAAATTGTCAAGAAAAAAAGGAGGAGCTTGGAAAACGTGGGTTGGAACTCAAAACACAGCAAA
This sequence comes from Entamoeba invadens IP1, assembly GCF_000330505.1. Taxonomy (NCBI): domain Eukaryota; phylum Evosea; order Mastigamoebida; family Endamoebidae; genus Entamoeba; species Entamoeba invadens. The sequence continues at coordinate 509,962 of NW_004440445.1, forward strand.
CCACTTTAAAAGACAAAACCGAACAATGTGAGAAGTTGAGATTGACAATTGGCGAAACGGCGCGTTTAGAAACAGTAGAAGAAGAGCTTTATCGGAGGACAGTTTGTTTTTCTATTTAATTATTGTTTTATATCTAATATAGTTATATTGTATTTATTATAACTATATTATATACAATATAAATATATTATATATATAATTTAAATATAATAGATATAATTTAAATATAATAGATCCAATTTAAATATAATAGATCCAATTTAATTAACATGTAGGAAGATTGGAAAGAAGCTGTTAAGAAAACGACTGAATTGTCGTTGCAGTTAAAGGAGACCAAAGAAGCTTTATCGCAAGAAATTAAAGAAGTCAAGAACTTAGTGAATGGCCTAGAGAAGGAACTATCCCCTGAATTGAGGAAGCGATTGATCTTGTTTGATTGTGAAGATCCGAATACATGTTCTGATGGATTAAAGAAATATCAAGAGATAGGGAAGATCATTAAAGAAGAGTTTGAGGAGAAGGAGAATGCTCAGATGAAGTTGATTGACGAGCTTGACAAACAACTTCAAGAGGTGGAAACAAAGACAAAAGCTGTTCAGAGAGATATAGAGAAGAATACGAATGAGTGGAATGAATATATTAAAAGGAAGGAGAAAGCGGATAATGACATATTGAGAACAAACGCAAGTGTTGGAGCTTTGGATAGAGCTGGGTTACAAGCAAAGGTTTCTGAATTGAACAAGAAAGATATGTTTTTCAAAGAACTGATGACAAGTGAACTGGAATGGCGAACTAAAGCAGAGAAGTGTTCACAACGGCTTGAATTTTTTAAACAATTCACCCACGAAAAGAATATCGAAATCATGGCAAAGTTCGAACAATTCTTGAACGAATACCAAAAACAACTGACTGACTTCGACTTGTTGATGCAAAACGCTAAAAGAATCACTAGAGACTCGTTCGAACAAATTGGCGTCCACCTCTCGACTTATCTCCCTAAAACAAATTGAATGGATCGTTGAGTTATTTCTATAGTATCAGGTATTATAATTAATAGTATATAATACATATATTATAATTAATAGTATATAATACTATTAATTATAATAGGTATGATACGATACTAGAAAGATACTAAAGAAATAGAACTTGAAAGTAATATAATTAGCAGCATCCATTTTTTGAGGGTTCTTGAGGCTTTTCTTGGGGAGTGGTAGACTCAAGAGAAATAGTTGCAATTGGAGGTTGAGAGGAAGTATCCTTTTTAATTGCTTTCATGACACGATTTGCTACATTGATGAAAGCTTCTTCGACATGCATGCCTGTCTTTGCACTTGTTTCATAATAAGGGATATCATTGTTTCGAGAAGACCAATCTTTCAGCTGTTGTGCTGTAACGACACGAGTGTTTGCATCTTCGTCAACTTTGTTGGCTAATACGACAAATGGAAATTCAGATGGGTTGGATGGACACGCACCTTTGATGAATTCGGCTTTCCAGGTGTCTAAACTCTCAAACGACTTTTCGTTGGTCACGTCGCACACAAGAAAACAACACTCACTCCCTCGGTAAAATGCTTGCCCAAAACTCATGAACTTTTCATGGCCAGCAGTATCCCCTGTCTTATTAGTTCATTTTAATTAAATATATTAATAAGAACAAACACACTTGCAAAGCTACTTGGTCGCCATTAACGTCAAGCTATTGTTTAGCACACATACTAATATTTGATAATATTTACTAATATATATTAATTTATATTGAATTGATTTCATAAAGCAACAAACCTCTTAACATCAGTTTTTGTTATTTAAAATGTTATTAAAACATTGTTCATCAGCCAGTTTTATTATCTCAAATAAAAACAAACCACGTGTCAAAAAATCTGCACCTATTGTCGCTTTGTATTCAGAGACAAAGGCTTTATTTATGAACTGATTCATCAAACATGACTTCCCAACACCAGAATCACCAATTAATATCATTTTTATTAAAGGGCGCTTGTTCTTCGAGCTCATCACTTTGAAATTATAGTTTTGGAATAGAATTCGTTTTTTTAAACACAATTAATAAAAACTCGATACAAAAAAGTTAACAAATGCTATAATCGGTTTATTTTTTTTATTATGGTAATATATAATTTATTATTTATAGATTTTAACTATTTTTTTCTTTTTACAAAATTATAATTTTAAAAGTGAATTAAAACTCATTTTTGAGCAATAATAATAACAAAAATTATTTATCTCAAATAATTCGGTTTTTCAAAAAAGATCGATAATAATAATTTTTTTAATGTTATTATTTTGAGTTCGTAATAAAATATTTAATTGTAATATTTATATAAATTTTAGTTATGTTATTATTTATTATCGATATTATAATTTAGTAATTTAAAAATTCTAAGTAATATTTTCTTTAGAAAAAAATGAGAAACTATTGAATTAATAATCATAATAACAATTTATTGATATGAAATACTTTTTTATTTTTTCAAAAAAACGAAAAAGCATAAAAAACTGAACTTTATTTTCTAAATACAAAAAATCGTTTATTATTTGTTAATTATATTTATATAGTAAAATTATTATTATTTTTATTATTAAAAAAGTGATTGTTTTTTGATTTTTATGAAATTGCATTTTTCATTTACAATTATTTATTAAAAATATATTATTTTGAAACTATTATTTAATAAATAAAATACCAAATTATAATAATGATAAACAAAACAATACAAATTTACAATAATAATTAACATAATAAGATTCAATTTCAAGATTTCCCAAAAAGTGACATTCATGGACGACAAAAAGCAAGCTTTAATGTTAGAGGAAATTTCTTTTCGACAACGTTTCATGGATCTCCATGAGAAGTTGGGGGTTGATCTATTAATAGCTATAACGGAACAAGTTTCACAACTTCCCGCAGATCGGCAAAAATTAGTTTTTGGGATCATTATGAGTTATAACAGAGAATTCCAAGACGATTTGTCTTCGTTAAAAAACTTTTCACTTTCCCTAGCAACTTTGCCTGTGGAGGTGGTGTATCGCATTTGGAGGTTTTTAGAAAGTCCAAAGTCTCGTTAATTTTATTATATTATTTACTACCACTTTTTATTATTGAATTATAATAATATTATCACCCATTTTACAATAAAAATATACTAGAATTGAGTAATATAAGAAACCATAAAATTAAATTGCATGTGATTTAGCAAATTCGATCAAGTTTTCTGATGTTCTCTGCTTGTCGAAACGAGCTACAAACGTCCCACTTTTATAAAAGTTCACTGTTGGGTATCCGGTGATTTTATAAAAGCCACAAATGTCTCTATACTGGGAGCAGTCCAACTCCGCAACTACGTATTCTACTTCTGTAGTTTTGACTGAAAATTCCTTATAAGCAGGGGCAAAGTTTCTGCAATGTGGACAATATGGTGAAAAGAATTTGACAATGACGAATTTATTGTCTTTTAAAAATGATTCATGATTCTCTTTAGTCAACGAAACAAGACCGCGTTTATCTCCTAAAGTAATAGTAATTAGTACCAAAACTATTAAAGCTCTCATTTGCTTTTGAAAGTTCATACTTGAATAAATAATATTTATCATTTTCGTCATTTTTCGGGAATTTTCCCAATTTGTTACCCTAATCCAATTATTAGTTTTGTTATTATTTACTTGATTTCTGTATTGTTCAAAAGTAATTAAATATAATAGTAAAATAAATTATCTTTTACTAAATTATAATATGAACTATATTTTATTATTAAAACAATCGTATGACATCAGAGATTAAAACTATACTTTACTGATAAAATAAGCTATACTATATTAATAATAAAATCCCACTGACATTTTGATAGAACCCTAAGATTGAATTACAAAAAAGACTTGATGTCTGAAGCCGTTGCGCCCATCCAAGCCGCCGCACCAGTTGAAATTCCAGTTGCAGCACCAGTTGAAGCCGCGCCCGTCGCAAAAGGCTTTTCCCCCCGTTTATTCAACAAGTGGAATTATGACGAAGTTCACGTTCCCGATATGTCATTGGTTGACTTAATGGCGATCAACACGAAGTCAAAGTACAAAGTCTTTTTGCCCCACACTGCTGGCAGATATGCTGTTAGACCATTCAGAAAAGTCCAATGCCCAATTGTTGAGAGACTTGTCTGCTGCTTGATGCAACATGGAAGAAACTCCGGAAAGAAGTTATTGGCTATGAGAGTCGTTGAAGAGGCATTCGATATCATCCACTTGCTCACTGAACAGAACCCAATCCAAGTCTTGGTTGAGGCCATTTGCAACGCTTCCCCATGCGAAGATTCGACTCGTGTCGGTACCGGTGGAAACGCTAAGAGACAAGCCGTCGATGTCTCCCCAATGAGAAGAGTCAACCAAGCCCTCTATTTGATGACTATGGGCTGCAGAACTGCTGCTTTCAGAAACTCTAAGACACTCGCTGAATGTTTGGCTGATGAGTTGGTCAATGCTTCCAAGAAAAACACCGCCTCGTTCGCTATGAAGAAGAAAGAAGATATGGAGCGTGTCGCTAAGTCGAACAGATGAGTTAATTGGTTGTCGTGTGGTATAGTTTAGTTATTAATTTCATTTCTAATTCAAACCAATAACATTTTTTTTCAAAAATGTTATTAGATTTTAAAGGAAAGTGGAGAATTAGTTTAGTAAGTCATGAGGAAGCACCGAGAAGAGGACGTCAAGAGGTTGAAGGCGGAGATGGTCTTTAAAAGTCCGACTGATGTAATTTTTAAAGTGATAAAGCATGTGTATACCATAAGTCAAGCTCAGCAAGTGTGTATTACAACAGACAAAGAAATGACGTCTTTGAAGTTTTTCTTTGAAGGAGTGATTTTGGAGGAGTCCACCCTGCAAACTTCAATTTTTGAAGAAGGAGGAATACTCGAAGTGATGACATCAATCAGCAGAGTCAAATTATATGTGAAGACTTCAAAGAACCTCTTTGAAGTGGTTTATATAGTTTGTTTTTAATTATTTTACTATAAATTGTAATGAATAGAATGGGAAATGGATATTTGGAGAATTGTCAAATTACTCGATCAATGGTCTTCTAATCTCAGTTGATCACCTTTTTGAAAATATGAAAGAAAGAGATGGAAATTTACACGACATTGTAAAAACACTAATTGGGTTTCACTTGTATCACTGTTTAACTTCCATCACACTCCAAACTGAAATGGAAAGTCTCCTCACTCTTTTGAAGTCATCGTCAACAAAAGAGTCTTTCGATCGTGTATTTCATGTCAATACAAAGACTTTTTCTTCGATCGACAAATATTCTGGTTGTGATATATTCGGGTTATACAGTCCAGACTGTATAATTAAAGAGTCGCAAGACCAAATTCTATTTTTAGAAAATGACGTGGCATTTTGGAGTGAAGAGTTGTTCGAAGTTGTGAATAAAGCGCTTTGTCGGTTGTATAAAGTGCAGATGACAAAACAAATTTTCCCACCCTTTTTACTTCTTGTAAAAACACCCGAAAAATACTCTGAAAATGAGCCGATATGGAATCAAAAAGATTTCATCGTGTGGGTTAAAAAGGTTCTTGAATATTCACTTTTCCCAGAGAAAGTGATAAATTGTGGGTCTTTAGTTCCAGATATAGTTCATTATACTATACCTAACTACAATTTCAAATCAAGTCCCCCATCACCAAAGAAAAGGCGGGTCTTTGCCATTTCCGACGTTTTGTTAGGAAAACCGCACGTCATTGACGGGAAAAAGCCTAATAAAAAATATGACATGAAGTCCAAATATTCAACATTAAAAAAGAAAAGTGAAGAAGAGAGTGTTGTATCACATCTCACGTTTTTACCTTACTCAAAAGATTTTGTACATAATAATGAATTGATCAGAAATTTTGTTATTCCCAAAAATGTTATTCAAAAGGGGGACTTAAAGCAATTGTATGTTGTGGGCCAATTCGACAATAAGTTTATCATCTGTTTCAACACCACATCTAAAGTGCTCTACGCCTTCGATCAACATGCAATCCATGAGCGGATCTTGTATGAGAATAACAGTGATGCTGTCGACTTGAACAAGGAAACTGTATTCCACTCCGTTCAATCAAAAAGTGTATTGTATCTTTCTCTCTCGCAAACTTCAGTCCTTGAAAAGTATCGTAAAGAGTTCAATGAGATTGGATTGGTATATGACATTGACGATACAGTGGTAAGGTTCTCTGCACTTCCCTCTTTATTTGGACGGAGTTTGACTCTGAAAGAATTGCTTGACATGTTAAACCAAATAGCTTCAGAAAAGTACTTTTCAAGGCTTTTGCAGTTACGAGTGATTAAACATATTGTCGCTTCATACTCGTGTCGCCGCGCAATAATGTTCAACGACAGTCTAACTCGGACTCAATGTGTCGAATTAATAGATCAACTCAGTACTTGTCAAAACCCATTCATATGTGCTCATGGTAGAAACAGTGTGTATCCCGTCTTTGCATTCAATTAATTTCTTTTAATAATAATTTAATAATAATTTAATAATAATTTAATAATAATTTAATAATAATTTAATAATAATTTAATAATAATTTAATAATAATTTAATAATAATTTAATAATAGATATTATTATATTATAATACAATTCATATGTATTAGTATTAATAGTAAAACAAAAATATAAAATATAATACATTATTTGTTAATAATGAATAGAAAGAAAAGAACTATAAATGGAGAAATGAGCGAGTATGCTTCAATAGCCGAGTTGAAGTTGTCGAAAACTCCTACTGAATTAAACGATGGGTTAGATCCAGAAGTTGAGAACCAATATTACCAAGGCAAGTCTATGACCTCTGATGGGACATATGTTGGGACGTATGCTATATTTATTTTTGTAGCACTCTTGACGGGTTCTATAGTCTTTTATGTTTGGCAAGTCTTTCCTCGTGTTCTTGCGAAGTACGTAGGCCTCGACACCTTTTTCAATTTTCTTCCGGACCAATACTGGGCTTTAGCTGTCTCTTCGATCTTTGTGAGTGGATTTTGGTGTATAGTGTTTTGTCAATTGGGGGTGATGAAGTTCTTTGAAGTCGGCGCAACAGACTACAGAATGTACACAGACTCAAAACGGACTGAAATCACAGACAACAGTAAACTGAATTACACTGTCGAAGAGAACGCCATCCCTCCTATCGAAGACTGTGAGATCAACAGACTCGCCGAAATGGTTTACTCGTGACTTATGGAATGTGATTGATTTTGTTATATATAACATTTTTTGTAGTTTTATTAATTAAATAACAATATTAATTTATAATAATTTATTATTTTAATAATGAATTAACAACTTTAATTAATAATAATAAATTCTAGTAATAATAATTATAATTAATAAGTAAATTAGTAACTCGTATAAATCATAAATCCACAAATATAGTTATAATAATAGTAAAAAGAACTATAAAGAGTTAAACAAAGCGGATAGGGTTTTGAAGAAGAACTTGAACGGGAATAGTTGTGGGATATGCCGAAGTTGTTGAAGAAGACCGAGCACGTCGAAATTCCGTCCAACGTTGAATTAACGATCAAACAAAAGGAAGTGACGGTGAAAGGCCCACGTGGTGAATTAAAGAAGAAATTCAACCACCCGAAAATCGATGTGTACAAGAGCAAGGCGTCGTTGAAGAGAGACACCCCAGTTGTCGATGTAGTCGTCGTTGATATGTGGTATGCCACCAAAAGAGACGCTGCTGTAGTCAGAACTGTTGCCACTTTGATTCAGAATATGATCATTGGTGTCACCAAGGGTTACAGATATAAGATGAGAGTCGTATATGCCCACTTCCCAGTCAATCTTGTCATTGCTGATGACAAGAAGTCGATCATCGTCCAAAACTTCGTTGGTGAAAAGAGAGCCAGAAACGTCCATATGTACGAAGGCGTCACTATCGAAAAGCTCGGAAAGGACGAAATCTGCTTGGAAGGAAATGATGTCCAAGCCGTCTCACAATCCGCTGCTAACCTCCACCAGGCTAACCAAGTCAAGAATAAAGATATCAGACAGTTCCTTGATGGTATCTACGTATCTGAAAAATGTCTCATCGACGCTTAACTTTGAGGATTCTTATTGTTCTTATTCATTAGTAATACACATGTATAATTATAATATATTATAATCTTCTTATAATATTATTATAAGAAGATTTATAATAAATACATTCTATTTCATTATAGAATTATTATAATTTTAATAAGTCTTATAGTTGTAAATGGATTAAAACCATTTGTATAGTATTATTCTACTATAAATAGAAGAACTAATATTATAGATTATTATTATTATTTAAATAGTAGATCTTGATGATAGAATTAATGATAATACATATTATAATTAATGAAGCTGCTTCGAAATGGTATAATCAACACACTTCATCCGAACAGATGAACAAACTAAATTGATTTGAATGGAGTCTGTATCTAATGAAAGTAACGACTTTTCATCAGCTCGTATACTAAAGACATTGTCATATTGCTGAAATATGATCTTCTTCCCGACAGCTTCTAATCGTGGCTGGAAACAATTCCAGGGTACTTCACTTGATAAATTGAACATCACTTCATTTGGAGTAATGTAAGTCAAATACTCTTTGAACAACTCATTGTGCTTCATAGGAGTTATCACCGAACATCTAAACGTCGGTTGTAACATGAAGATGCACCAACACGCTAAACAACAGAATGAAAACGACACGATGAAGAAATTGAAGAACGACGTTTGCAGTAACTGACTGCCTCCCCACAAGAATAACATCACTGAAATATATACCCCTAAATACAATTGTAACACAGACCCTATCAACACACTTGCAGAAACACTCACAAGTAACAAATTGAGTAACACAAAGTTCAACACAATTGCTACACTCGAGAAACTCCCATTTGGAGAGAATTGGTGCGACATCCAAAAGCATATCGCCGCCAAGACAAAGAAGATCCACAAAAAGGGAAACCTCCCCGTCACCGCAAAATACACCGAAAAGAGCGACAACACAATTGCCGATGGGACGACATACAAATCTGGCCCAAGTGATATCTCCGTCACATTCTTCTCTTCACACTCAAACTGTTTAATCCTTTCGGCAAGCTCTTTGACTTCCTTAAACACCTTTTCGAGGCCATTTGTTCGTTGGATTCGTTGTAAGTTGGATGAAAGGTCTTTCAAAGATTCGACGATGAAGGGCAAGAGAGCAAGGGGGTCGATAGATAAGTAGCCGTCACTGTCTTCATGGACCGCATCGGGTAATACCTCTCGTAACTCTTGCGCAATAAACCCAAATTGCACTTTGGAAGTGTTGTTTGCGTATTTGAAGGACTTTCCTGTTAAGCTGCAAAGTGTTTCTAAAGCGTCGGAGATCGGGCGAATGTCCGTCTTACTCTTCCGGTCGGACCGCTGAAGAAAGCCATTTTCCGCAAAAATTTCACCATAGACGTGGAGACGTTTGACGCTCTCTGTGATCGAGTATATTCGTATAAAGTCGGTACAGTGCGTTATAAGTTGGTCGGATAATTTGGGACCAATTATGGAAACAGTGTACGACGATAACATGTTTGGGTCGGATACTATTTGTTGTTGTATCACATCTTGTTGTTGTTGTGGATAGAACAAATTCTGAAAAGTCTCTTGTCGTTGTCTTATTTGTCCAAAATCAAGAGTGTCGATTTCATTCTGCGTCTGCATGTCATTCTGGGATTGTTGAGGAATATTAAAATCGTTTTTTCCCATCGTCTCGATGCAGCTTTGGTTCATGCAATTAGCCGGTTGTAGTTGTGTATTGTCTACAGCGCGTTTCACGAGATTTTCATTTTTCGAAGTGAGCACATCAGACAAATCGTATGGTTTTCTCTTTCTTGAAGTTTCTGCGTCTTTTACAAAAAAGATATAAGGCAAACACAAATCTCGTGCTCTCTCTTTATCACTCTCTTTTAAATCTTTGTATGACTCAGTGATATTATTTATATTTCTTAAATGAATATTCCATACATGTGAAATACAATTGTATTTTGTCTTCAATCCTTCAGAACACCCGGGAAAAACACATTTGTATTCCTTAAATCGTATCCTCTTGTCACTTGTGGTACTTTCCTCCATCTTTTCTTTTTGTAATCTTGACAGAAGATGTCTTTTCAAAGTTTCAGTCTTATATTTCTTTGAATTATGATTGGCTGTTTTTTACATTTTATTTATTTTCAGCATTTCAATACTATAAATTAATTATTAAAATAGTATTATGTATAATTCATCAAAAACTAAAAATAAAACAGAACATTTTTTGTTTCTTATTTTACGTTGCAAATTCCTATTTTTTCAGGACACAATTACATAATTGTTAAATAGTTAATTACATATTATTTTTTTATTGAATATAATAATTAATAATTAATAATATTAAATATAATATATTTCTGATAGAATAATTATATTTAAAAAAACATTTCAATTAAAATGTTATATAAAACATTTCAATACCATTTTCCAACTTAAAAAAAGAGAACAGAAACTTTAACTCAAATATATATATCTGATGTTTCCGAGCCCAGTCCCACTCTTTCAGAGTGTGTTGTGTCTATTGTGTATAACACCGCAGTATATTGTATACCCGTGGCTCGTCTTTTTAGTGATTTCATTGATGACATTCATTAACAGTTTCAATTTGAACAACTACAAGATACTTTTCACACAAAGTGGTCGTGATGTATTGATACATTTAGTGCATTTTGTGTTGAGTACACTCTCTATTATGATTTGCCCGGCTACGGGATTAATGACTTTACTTCCCGTCCACTCGACTCCACTTCTTGTCACTCACGTTGCTCTTCACATCACGACATTATCACTTAGAAGTGTCGTCCCTTTAGTAACTCTTCCATTACAGTATTTCATCAGAGACAAACAATATTCCCCAATATACCAATCATTCATTCTGTTACCAATCTCACTGGTGTTATTCTTTATCAAATTTAACACAATGGATACACCACTCTTAACAATTCCATCAGTGCTTGTGCCATTGCTTTTACTCATACCGGCGAGCTGTTCGAATAAATACATTTATGTCTTCACATGTATGACTATACTCGTGTCTTTCTTCTTCGGGAAAACGACGTTGTTGCCATTGGTGCCGAACCTTCTCTTGTTCTACTTTTCTTCAACACCAACCACAGACACTGAGTTGTTTGCAGTTGGTGGTGCGAGTGGAATGAATCGGATATCTATCCGTCTGCGAGTCTTATTCACAAGAGGGTTGGAGGAGACGTTGAGTGATCATAAAAGTCGGAAATTGTTCTATTACTTCCTCATCAATTTACTATTTATGTTTGTCGAAGTGGCGTATGGGTGGTGGAGTGGATCTCTTGGGCTTATTTCCGACGGCTTCCATATGTTGTTTGACTGTGTTGCGCTTGCAATGGGATTGGTCGCGTCCGTCATTTCGCGGTGGATGCCTGACAGACTCTTTACATATGGATATGCCCGTGCTGAGACTCTTTCTGGGTTTGTGAATGCACTCTTCCTTGTGTACATCGCGTTCTTTGTGTTTCTTGAGAGTGTCCACCGCTTGATGCATCCCGCAGACATCAAAGTTGATGCCCTCTTAATAGTGAGTGTGTTAGGGTTACTCGTGAATATCATTGGTGTCTTTGCGTTCAGAGATAACGGCGAGGAGGATGAACAAGAGTGTGACTGTCCCGCTCAATTGGTGAAGCCAAAGAGAAAGAAAGGCAAAGATAACAATATGGAAGGCATCTTCTTACATGTCTTGTCGGACACGTTGGGATCCGTCGGTGTTATTGTGTCCTCATTTCTCGTTGAAAAGTTTGGGTGGGTTATTGCCGACCCAATCTGCTCATTATGCTTGTCGGGAATGATTTTCTTCAGTGTGATGCCCTTATTGAAAAACTCTGCCAATTTGTTACTCCAAAACACGCCGAAGTGCTTTGACGTTGAAGAGATTCAAAACAAAATCTTAAAGGTTGAAGGGGTGTCCGAAGTTGTCAAATTGAATGCGTGGGAATTTGCAGAAGAAAGTATGGTCGCAACGGCTGTTGTGAAAATGAAAGTCGAGTGCGATGCTGAAAAGATTCGAAGTGATGTCTATGCCATTCTGAAAGAAGAGGAGTTCAATAGCATCACTGTGGAACTCGTTATTTGATTGGGTTTTCATTCATGTTGTAAGTTTATAAATTAACGAGTTTTTTTTATTCATTTTTAAATTGTTTTTTCTTAAAAATTAACTCGTCATTTTGTGTTTATTAAGAAAAAAATACTCGTTAATTATTTTATTATATAGTTTGATTATAGTTATGATATTATTATTTAACTATATAGTGAGTGTTGAACTAATAAAACTGAATATGCTTTTATTTGTCATATGGGTGTGTCTCACCCAAAGGCTTAGTTATGGGTATCACATATTCAAAGAGGCGAGTGAAAGTTGGTATTTGGAATCTGCGTTACACTCATATACACTCTTCAAAATTAAAGACATTTTTCTCAATAATCAAAGTTCAGTTTCAGTTCAACTCTTTGACGAGACAAGAACATTTGATATGAAAATATCATGTTATGAAAATTCCATGGTCAGAGTCATTATGAAGCAAGTCAGTGGACAAGGTATGTATACGAGATATGAGTATCCTCTGACCAATACCCTTCTATCCTCAAATTATAGTTCAATTATTATAAACAATACTATATTTAATGGTATATGTGGCTCGAGTAAAGTTATAATTAAGAAACCATTGGAGCTCCAAATCGATGAACTTCATATTTCTCAATTTCTCTTTTCTAACAAACGTCCATCTGATGAGGTGTTCAACAGTCATGTCGATTCACACAAAAATGGTGACACGTCAATTGGAATTACTTTTTCATTTTCATGCAAAAACGAAACGAAGTATTTCGGATTGCCAAGAAGACCATTTTTTCGACTTGAGGAAAGAGATGAGCCGTATAGATTATTTAATGTCGACCCATTTGGATATAACAAAACTTCCCCACCATCACTCACAGGGTCTGTCCCCTTTTTATTAATTAAAAGAGGGAAAGTGTGGAACGGCATCCACGTCAACAATCCTTCTGAAAATTACATTACAATATATAACGAATCAAATGTACTAAAATTAAACTATACTGAACCATTAAAAAAAGTGAGATGGGTTGCGGAGTCAGGGGTAATAGATGTGACGATATTCGAAAGCGAAAAACCTATAGAAATTACACGTCAACTTTATAAACTCACGGGTAAGCAGGCTATACCGCCAAAATGGATTTTTGGTTATCAACAAGCAGCCGAGTGGTTTGTGTCGGATCAGTTTCTCGCAAACACAACAGAGGAATTCAAAATGGCGAATATACCTTTGGAGTCCATATGGCTACCACCACAAGCGAATTTCGATTTTCAAGTCTTTTCAAAGAATACCTTCATTACAAATGACCAAATATCTAGACTCAACAAAAAACATATTAAAGTAGTATTCTCCGTGGTTCCCTTTGTCCGGACGAATACTATAAATGAAACAACGTCTCTAAAGAATGGCACATTCCTTATTAAAGGAACACTGTCCAATAGCATCTGTGAGCGAATTGGCTTCATCGACTACGAAAATTATAACGGACGATTTTGGATGGAGAAGATGTCGAGCACTGCACCATTTTTGTCGTTGTGGCTCGACTATTCCGAGCCTTCCTCGTATTACTCCAACGAAATGACTATATTCAGAGACGCAATTCATCAATTCCACGAACACAGAGAGTTACACAACGCGTACCCCAATTTACACGCAGAGTCCGTGTTTAAAGGTCTCCAGAGGAATTCAATGAATTCTTATTATAAAAATATTCCGTTTATACTCTCGACTGGGTTTTATAGTGGTATCCAGCAATACGGCGGTGTCATTTTATCACAAAGTTCATCATCATGGGAGGGATTACAGTTTGTGATCAAAGAAGCCCTTTCTATGAGTATCAGTGGGGTGTCTTTTGTTGGGAGTGATATTGGTGGGTATTATGATATGTCCACATTACAAGTCTATTTGAGATGGCTACAGGCGTCTACATTTCTGCCGTTGTTCAGAGGGTATTCTGAAATGCACACATTCAGAAAAGAGCCGTATATGTTTAAAAACAACAGAGAATTGGTGAAGTATGCGTTTGAAATTCGGAACATGTTTTTGAGGTTTTGGAACTCAAAATTTATTGAGTGTCATATAAATGAAGTTCCCGTCATCAGACCACTATTCTATAACTTTCCTGATGATGAAAACAGTCTTTTAATAGAGGGAGAGTGGATGGTATCAACTGAAATACTTGTATCTGGTGTTTATGACGATTCTGAGAGGTGTCAGGTGTATCTTCCAAAAGGCCTTTGGTTCAATTTTTTCAGTGATGAAATCATTCAAAGCAATGCGAGTTACATTGAAATGGAAATTGACTATGAATTTATTCCCGTTTTTGTTAGGGGAGGGTCAGTGTTAGTTATCGGAGATAGAAAGTGTTTGACAGTCGAGGAATGTTTTATGAAGCACAATGAGCTTCATTTCTATTTGGGTGATGATGGCAATGCAACAACACTGTTTTATGCGAGTTGTGGGGAACGAGAAGGCGAGAGAATAGTTCGACTTGAATTGAAAGGGAATCAAAATACAATAGAAGGCAGAGTTCAAGAGATTTACACGTGTGAGGAGTGTAAAAAAGTACAACTTTTTGTTCGAAAGATAGTGATACACAATATGAACACAAAACCAAAACATGTACATTCCAAAGAAGTTCATATTATTCAAATAAAACACTTTAAAAATAAGAAGATGGTTTTATACATAAAAACGTTTGACGCAATACAGAATTTTATTATTAAATTCAGTTATTAATATTATTCATATCTTTAAAGGTACTTTAATAACACATGAAAGGTATCAATCAATCAATTATTCTTGTTTTCGTTTGGGAGAACCATCTCTCTTTCTTCTAAAAGACTGTCTTAAGCTTGAGTATCTCCTTCTAAGTTGAGAAACGGGTCCTTGGGAAGTAACTGTAGATGTTGAAGGTGAAGCTGCACCTCTTTGTTCAGCAGAACCATCATCAGATGCTCTTCGATGTTCGTAAGCTGTACCTGCATGTAAAAATCTGTCTTCGTAAATTAAAGACACTAATAAAGCATTTGGTAAAGACTGTAATTTGTCTCTTAAGTTGATTATAAATGTTTTAAGTAGTTCTTTGCAATCTCTCGCGACTCGTTCCTCTTTGAGAAAAGGTGTTGGTTTTAAAAAGACAGCCATCTTCAGTTGTATACCAAGAAATCGTCTTAAATGTTCCATACAATCATTGGCTTTTTGTTGAATTCTTTGTTGAGTCTGAGATAAAGATGGTAATACCTTTTCTAAAAATGGATAGAGTATTTCATACCATTTACTCATAACATCAAATAATATTCTTT
Source organism: Entamoeba invadens IP1 (assembly GCF_000330505.1). Taxonomy (NCBI): domain Eukaryota; phylum Evosea; order Mastigamoebida; family Endamoebidae; genus Entamoeba; species Entamoeba invadens. The sequence continues at coordinate 525,449 of NW_004440445.1, forward strand.
CAAAACCTCTAGAAAGTAATGAAGAGTGAAACCTTTTCATGAAATCAACGAAGTGTGAACCTTCTAAATGTTGGTTTAATGTGATTTCCCTCATCAATTCAAGTTTATTATTTTCAATGGATAATAAAAGCTCAAAGTCTCGAATAAAAACTGGATCAACTCCTTCAGAATGTTGTTGGACAAAAGTTAATAACTCTTCAAAATCCGAAACCATCAGTCTTTGTTCTCTTTGGGTTTCGAGAATAATCATTTGAGTATTTTTTATGATTCCCCATCCAGAAGCACCTTCCTCTTGTGGTGGTTGCTGTTCTGGTTGTGATAAACAGAGAATAAATAGACAAGCAAACAAAACAACTTTCATCATACTTTGAAAACCAAGTTCACGGTTATTCTTTAATTTTATTGCCATGTTGTCAATATAATTTTTGTTGTGTTATCATATCATAAAAAATACCTTTTTATTTACATTTTCATTATTTTGAGAAAATAAATAACTTCTACAACTCAAGAGTTAAAAAGTAATTTTTAATTATAAGGCTTATTTAAAGTTTTAACATTAAACTTAAAAACAACAGATAAATAAAACTCGCCAATATGTTGATCATTCATTCATGAAGACAAGTTATTTCTTCAATTTTTTGTTCGTTTTTAAATGATTTTTCATATTACTTATTAAAATAAAATGCACTCTTTTTTAAAAAAAATATACAATTTATAATAAAACAATGTTAAAGTAATTAACTAAACAACAACGACTTACAAAACAAGATTGATTTATAACATATCAAAATTTATTAACATGATTTGGAACAAAAAATATGTAATAGTGTGTATTGTATACATTTTTCTATTATTTGAAACCAAAATAATAATTGAACGAATACGATTATTTTTAAATGAAAATGGGTATTGGTGTGTTTGAAACATATTTTTTTTAAAAATAACAATCTTTATTAAATTAAGTTTTCGCCTCGTTATGAACAAATCATTTTATTATATTGATTCAAAATAATTTATTAAGTCGTCATATCTTCAATTTATATATTTGTAAATTTTTATAACGAGTCTTGTGAACGATATTGGTGGTATTGTTTTAAACAATTATGATCAATATTAAATGCAAAGTATCACACAAATTTGAATTTAAACATCAAATAATTTTATTTATAACAAAATTTAAGACTCATTATTTAATATAATTGTTCTATTTAAATATACAAATTAAATAACAATAATTAATTTTATTTATTAATATTAGTTTATTATTTTTGATATAATTTTATTTATATTTTATTCATCTTATTATATCAACCAATAAAAACTTATATATTAATTTTATTGATTAATTAATAAATTGATTAATTAAAATGATACTGTTATAAATTCCTCAAAAACTCAAAAAATCAATCAACTAATCCAATGTATAAGAATCAGAATATGATGTTTTTGGGGGGTTTCCAACCTCCCAAAAAACATGTTGAACCTGAGAAGCCAAAAGAAATTATTGACCCCGAAGAAGTTATAAAAAATTTGCCGATGTCTGAGTATAGAAAACAAATGACAGAGCACACTGAATGTCTTGAGCGTTCTGCAATGTTAAAGATCATCCAAAGTGAAGTCAGTGGTTTGTCTTTCATTACATAACCGTCAACACAAGAGATTTGAATAACAGATAGAATTCTGTTCACTCTCGACATTATGTCCTCCCCTTGCTTTAACCTTACTATCCCAAAGGGGTCTGAACCAACATAAGCTTCTAGACCAATTTTATGCAGATGATAATTTTTTAAAGCACAACGGCTTTTCTGAACACTTCACCGATTACCTTTGTCCTGAAGAAAAAGTGTTTCCCTCAGACTACATTTCTCTCAGAAACACAAGAATTGACAATGTTGTTATCAACGAGGAACAAGTTTGCGATGTGATGGGAAAAGGGTATAACCGATGTCTCGCCGTTCTTGCGTTGATATACTGTCAAAACAACTTCGCGGAAGCAATCGACTATTTACAACAAGGATCACTTTTCAAAAAAGTGCCGAAAAAGTTGCAACAGTATCGAGGTAAAATATTACCACCATACGACACTCTACAGAAATGCGAAGTGTTCTCTGTGAGCCCCGAGTTTTACTTTGATGTATCTTTACACTATCGTAGTGAGAAAAATGTCATTGACGCTATCACCAACAACAACGTGGCCAATAACTTTGTCAAATGGTTCGACATGCTGAAACAACGACTTGAAAGGAACAAAATAGAAAGGGAAAAATTACTTGAAGGGAAGAGTGTGACGTGTGATGTTTGTTACGAAGACTATTTACCAGAAGAAATGGTGCGCAACCGATGTGGAGATTCTTTTTGTCGTAAGTGTGTAACGGATTATGTCAGAAACGCGATGAAAGAGTCTGGGAAGACGATTGGCGTCTTGAAATGTATGCGTTCTGGGTGTCCGTCGTGTTTGTGTTTAGATGTTATCCGCAGTGTATTGGATGATTTTGCGTATTATCGGTGTTGTGAATTAATTATCTCCAACTTCATCCAAACTGATAGTGAGTGTCTTTGTAAATATTGTTGTAACGAGAAATGCACTAAAGTGCTTCATTACAAAGGAAAATACACGCAGTTGAGCAAAGGAGTGACCGGGTTGTGTAATTGTCAAACTTCCGTATGTCTCCGGTGTGGTGAAGAAAATCATCGACCAGCCAGTTGTGAGATGAACAAAAAGTGGCAAGAGCTCATGAAAAAGGATGGACTTAATATGAAATGGATTAAAGAGAACTCAAGAAAGTGTCCAAAATGTGAGACGTTTATAGAAAAGAATGGAGGGTGTCAATGGATGTCATGTTATAAGTGTCAATCGTTCTTTTGTTGGGTGTGTATGCAAATTACTAATGACCATCAACATAAACCAGGACAGGAGTGTAAACCATACAAAGCAAAAGAGATTGAGGGGTCTTACGTTGATGAACCAACATTAAATTTACTGACTCACTACGATTTGCAGAATGTCGGTGTAAAACAGGCTCTTGAACGTAACCAGGCGATACTGAAAATATTAAAAGAAAAGAAGTTGATTCTATCGACACTTGTTCCTTTGTACGAAGCATCACTGGTCGAAATTGATGCACACGTTGTGCTCCAGAATTTATTGATTTATGAATATGGAACCCCCCAAAAAAAGGAACTCATCGATTTCCAACTCAAAGCATTTCAACTCCCAGCTGAGTTGCTCACAAAAGAAATACAAAAGATTTTAAAAATGGAAGTCATCACGGTAGAAACGATGAGCGACTTAACATCGATGGTCGGAAAAACAAAGAAAATTTTTGAGAACATTGTGAATTCGTTTGAAGAAGAAGAGGAATATGATGAAAATGATTGAGTTGTTGTTCTTATATTTAATGCTTTACTATAATCAATAGAACCAAAAACCATTAAAAACTAGTATAAAATAAATGAAAAACATTTGAATAATATGATGATTATATTCATAATAAGATTTAATAACATCACAACATAAAAAGAATACTTTCTAATTCATTACATGGAAAACTTAAGTGCAGTTGTTATTGATAATGGATCGTATATGACAAAGGTTGGATTTAGTGGGGAAGAAAGTCCAAAGGTTGAAGTTCGAACTGTGGTTGCGCAATGGAAAACAGAAATTCTTGGGTTGGATAGACCGTCATGCTATGTCGGAGAAAAGGCAATTGAAATGAACAAGAAGGCTTCAAACATACTAAATATGTCGAACCCAATTTCCCATGGCAATGTGAGTGATTGGGAAGCTTTAAAACTTTTAGAAAGAATGATCGCTCTTATTGATCTCCGCATAGAACCTTCAGAGTATAATGTTTTTATAACAGAACACCCCGACGCAACGAAGGCATGCCGAGAGAAAATGGCTGAAATACTATTAGAATCATATCCTGTTGAATACAAAGGATTAAGTTTTGGGATGTCTCCTGCAATGTCACTGTATGCTTCTGGAAATACAAGTGGAGTGTCTATAGACAGTGGAGATGGGTGTACTTGGTGTGTTCCGGTGTATGAAGGAGTGGTGCTACGTGAGGGAATAAGACCGATTAAAGTGAGTGGAAATGACATGACTGAATACTTCAACAAATTGATTGCTGGCAAAGTGGCGGAGTACCCGGACCTTGCTGATATTAATCTTGTCAGAGAAATCAAAGAGAAATTTGTGTATCTTGCCAACGATTATGAAGAAGAGCTTAAGAAGCCAGAAGACCAAATTGAAAAACAGTATGAACTTCCTGATGGTCGAATAGTCAAAATTGGGAAGGAATGTTTCACATGTGGAGAAATGGTATTCCACCCTCAGATGGCGGGAATTGAAGAAAATGGCATTCATCAAGTCATTAACGAATCTATCAATAAATGCGATATATACACCAGAACGATTTTGTATGGAAATATTCTTTTGAGCGGAGGAACCTCAATGGTATTTAATAATAACACCAGGTTTGAAATGGAGTTGAAGAAACTTGCACCATCACAAATCATTAAGCGAAATCACATCGACAATACAATTAATGCAAGTTGGATTGGAGCTTCAATTTTAACTTCTTTGACTTCATTCCAAAAAATGTGGGTAACTCGTGAAGATTATGAGGAAAAGGGCGTGGCTGTGTTCGGGAATTTGACGTTGTAATTAACGTTTGATTTTTGAATTCTATAATTGTGATAAATAGATTTAATGCTATAATCTATAGTTTCTCTAAAACGTAATGTTTTCTGTGTGGAATTAATGTGTTGAAACTAAATAACTAATTATAATATAATCTATATTAGTGATTGAATAACAAATAGTTGAATATATTAATTATTATAAAACATTTTAAACAATTTTTTTAAATTATTTTTTATGTTATAAAGTCTGTCTAAAAATGTTGTTCATTTGACAATAAAATACACGAAATAGGTTAAAAAATAAGGGAGTTAGGTATAAATGTTGAAAACCAGGTATAAATTAGAAATAGATGTTTTATAGTTTTTCAAACAGAATCCCGAAATATTAAAGTTTAAATGGTCTAAAAACGGACAACTATAAAAAGTGCATTTATTATTTAATATATTTAATAATAAAAGCATTTAGATTACTAAAAACGTTGTCCGCTTTTAGATTATTAAAAACAGACAACGTTTTTAGACTGACTATTATTATTTATAACAAATGTTACAATTATAGTTGTGGTGATGATTCATTATAGATTAAACAATAATTACACAAAACTCCCTTTTTTTTAGGTAATGAATTAAAAAAAAATACTATAATATAACATTCGACAAAAATGGTAATTAGTTTTTGATGAATGATAAAATATAATCTATAAATAACATTAATATATTTTCCCGATATTTTAGTTGTAATCAAATGATTTTTTTTGTTTTATCAAACAAATTAAAAAAATTTGGCAAAATCAACAGAAAAAAACTAAGCACTCGACTTTTTCAAAAAGAAACACATGAAGAATTTCTTAATTTATAATTAAACCCCAACTTCAAAATCACAATCCGATATATCATGGCGGACAAAGTGGTCGACAAAAAGCCCGAAATTGACTTGGACACCGAATTTTATCCCTGTTGCATTACATGGACAACTATTCCAGTTATATCATGGTTTCTTCCATTTATAGGACATCCAGCTGTATGTGACACCAAAGGTATTCATCATGATTATAGCTTTCCCCATATAGTCCATGCGGGACGACGGACTATATTAGGGCGGACATTTAAATACCTTCCTCTTCAGTTTGGTGATGGTGTAACCTGTGACGACTTTGAGAAGGCCATTGACACTGCAAATAAGAAGTGGAAACACATTATGCACAAGTACATCATCGACAATTGCCACGATTATTGTGTCGACATCCTCAACGATATTAAATATAAAAACAAGGACAACTGGTGCAACTTCACGTTTATGCTCGAGCTTCTCTTCCACTCCGTTTATGTGAATAAATCCCGACATTTTGCCACTTATCTCCCCGGCATAATATTATGGTCGTTTATCCTGTTGGCTATTGGAGGCTTTATCGTTGTCATGTTATATCAGAAGAACTTCTTTTAATGCAAATAGAACAAAACATGTATACTCTCACTTAGTTACTTTCATATCACTCTAACTCACTCGTTTTATAACTCCGTTTTTGTGTTGATGTCATTGTGACTCGCATTCTCTTGTGATCTTTTCTTAATGAAAAGCTGTTCGTAATGTTCTAGAGTCCACGCGATGTCATCAGAGACATAATCCGTCCCATCTAAGAAGAGTAAGTTGTCTGTCTCATCAAACCCTATTTCTGCATTTTTGCGAATGAAGTTGTAGATCTGTCTTGCGTCTGGATACTCTGCATATGGCATTTCTATATACTTAGTAGGGATGTGCGGGTAGACTAGAATAGTGGGGAGTTGGAATAAAGGCTCTTTGACTAACACGTCGTTCAGTAACACATTGATATGGCCAAATGCGATTTTAGGGTTCTTTGCTAATTTGTTGGCTACTGAAGAAAAAATTTTGAAGTATGTCTGTTCGTTCTTGTGAATTCCTTTGTGGACCAAAACAACAACGTTTGTGTCTTGACTCACGAAGTTATCAAAAGTCTCTGCTGTGAGTTCCGTGACATTCTGATTGAACTGCGTTGGAACAACAGATGATCGAATTGTTGGGTCTACTTTGCTCTGTATGACATCTTCAATCCATTTGTTCATCTCCTTTGGTGTCCATTTCCCGAAGTAGTCATAAGTGATACGTTCTGCTTTGGTTATTATTCGTAAGTGTTTTTTAGTAGGGAAAAGTCTTTGAGCGTTGAGTCCAAAAGTCGTGTTAACGGTAATTGTGTCTTTTAGTGATACAAATCCACCAAATACATTTCCCCAGTTCTTTTCCAAACTTTGGGATATCAAATTTCCATCATTGAAGTCTTCTGAATAGATCAAAGCGACGGACTTCTCGAAATATTTCATGAGGAATTGATACTCTGGTGTAAATTTCTGGTATGGGTAAGCAATGTGTTCTTTAATAAAGAACGTCAACTCGTCCGACTTAGTGTTTGTTTGAAACGACGCTTTGACCAATTTGTTCTCATCGAAAAGTGAATGTGTGAAAGCTGTGATAGCCAGTTCCGATGGTCCTCTTTTAACAAAGTACATGAATCGTCGACTTTCAGAGAAGTATCTAGTCACTATATTCTCGATGAATGCACTGTACTTCTCTATTTGTTTCGTTGAATTAAATTTGAATACCATTAACGTGTGATACTCATTTTGGAAGTCTTCGATATCGTCTTCGTCCACAATAGAAAGAACTGGTTCCATATTTCTGTGTATCCACCTTTGAATACTTGCTACCTTTTTGAGGCCATCATAAGAACTAAAAAAGACTCCATTTCGATAGAATAGTAATTGTGGAAATTGTGTGATCTGACATTGCGACGCTCCACAATCTATATTGGCTAAAGCATACGTCCTATTCTCACTTCTTTTATTCTGATTTTGAGCGTCAAGTTCCTCAATAACAGGTCGTAATTCCTTGCAATGAATACACCACGGCAGTGAATAAAAGATCACTGAAAACTTGTTGGCAGTTACAAATTCGTTGAGTTGGTCATTCAAAATTTGCTCAAGACCACTACAGAGGGCAACTACACAAAAAATCACCAACATCAAATTTACAGTTCAACAATGAAATAAATAGTTAAACAGATAAATTAGAAAAATGTTATTCACTTATTGCTGCCAAATCAAAGTAGCAATTCCAAGAGCAATGCACGACAAAGAAACCCATGGCGACGCTCGTTCACCAAGCCGAGCTGCTTTCCACATCATCCCCGGAACACCCTCTTTTTTCTTGTCCATGAAGTTTCGGATGAACCCGATGTTCAACCGGAGATATGTGCATGTACACACAAATAGTATGATAACGACCATCATCGATTGAAAATTGAAGAGTGCAGTCTACCAGTCATTGTTGTTTTTTGTATGATTTTCTATGAAAGACGTATTATCAATAAAATTAGTGGAAATAGTTGAAATATTAATCCGTCTTAAACAAACCATTTCTCTGTTTTTTAGTTTTTCTTCTTTCTCTTTTTTTTAGTCTAATCTAATTGTTATTTATACTCTTTTTATTATTTATTAATCTATTATTTTATTATTGTAATTATTATATAAATATATTTAAACATCTGTATTTCGGGATATTACCGAAATGTTTAGATTGAATCCCGTTGGAGTGATTTTTATTGTTTTTGTTCATATTTCAATTAATAGTTTAAATATTAAATATTATTAGATATTATTACTATAATATAAAAAATAAAAAAAAATATTTTTATTAAATGATAAAATTATAAAATACTAGAAATAACAAATTCTAGTTATTATTAATTTATTTATAAGAAAAAGAACCAATTAAAGAATAATTCAAAAGTAAATAAATACATTTCTATGTGTAATTTTTAGCTAGAAAGTATAGCTTAGTATTTTATTCCTCTCTTTCTTGGTGAGAAGAAAGCAATAAAACGACTTCTTCTTTTAGTCTCTCCCAATTCGTGCATTTCTTGTACACTTAAAGAAACGACTGGTTTCACAATTCTCCCACTCCTTGGGGTTTTTGGATCAGTTTCATTTGAGAATGGCTGTGACACTCCTGTTGCAAAGTAGTCGAAGAGTTTGTCCAAGTTAGTGTTTTCCTTGGCGGAGACATTAATCACTGCACACGGACATATCATCCCTATTTTGGTATATAACTTAGTGATATCCTCTTCTTCGACTCTTCTTCTCTCAATCAAGTCTGCCTTATTTCCACAGATGATGACAGTGGGATACTTAGTTCTTCCACTCTTAATGACAGACGACAAACAATTTCCAATATTCTCTTGGGCATGTCTGAACGTCATTTCGTCGGAGAGTGAGAAGACAAAGACGACATAATCCGAGTCAAGAAATTCTCTCTCGCGCAATAACTGAAAATCATCTTCGCCACTCGTGTCGACAATTTTTGCGTGGACGGAAAACCCTTCGACGCTAATTTGAGTGTTGTATGAGTCTTCAATAGTCGGTTCATAGTTCTCTTGGAAATAATGCTTGATATATCGTTTGATAATGGCGGTCTTTCCTGCTGTAGATGAACCAAAGAATGTGACTTTAATCGATGTCATTAATTGATGTATGTTTTTAGTATTTTTCGTTTAAATTGAGTTCGTGTTTCGTTGTTCTAATTTGACAAATTACTGTTCTATTCCTGTTGTGTGTTTTATTTGCTTTTTTGACAGTAGTTCTCTGTAAATAGATGGGATGTTTGGGCTAAAAACTATAGAAATTGTGCAATGGAAAAAAGAATATGTACTTTTTTTTGCAGCATATATTGTTTTGTGTTAAGCTTTTAATACATATGTTATAATATAAAGTAATTTATAGTCATATAATGGGCCTTTAATAATATATAAAGTGTTGTTCGTAAAAAAAGGCGAAATTGTCCAGTTTTTAGTTAAAAAAGTGGATTGATTTTTCTAGTTTTACTAAAAAGACCCGATTTAGTAAGCTTTTGTTAACCATGGAGTGCTTTTGTTTTTACGATTTAATTGTGATATATTCCCGGTTTATTAAGCATGTATAATGCAATTTAAATCATTTCACAAATCCACAAAAACAACAGAAAAGAAATAAATGTATTTTTAGGAAGATTTGCTTTATTTATATCAAGCCACTTTTCTTCCGTTTTTTGATAAATAGCGCACTAGAGTAAGAGTTCCAACCCACTTTTGGGATACAATGGACATCTTTATTTTTTATTAACCAATTTCAAAGAAATTGCATATTGAAATATGGCATTTTATAAAAAATATATTTCATGGTATTAGGAACTTTAAAATAATATTTTTAAATTAACATGAATTATATTTGCTGAAGAAAAACAAATGAACGGCTAATTCAATTATTGTGACTCAAATTCTTTTTTATTGAAGCTATTTTGTATTGATTATCATATATGTGTATTTTATGGTTCTATTTGCCTTATTATTAAAAAAGGAACATTTCAGCAAAAACCAGTTTAATGAATCAAAAATAATAATCACCTATTGATTTCTTGTAAAAAAGGTGTTTAATCGGGCTAATTATATTACTTCGGCGTTTTCAAACTCATTGTTTTGTATTATTATTTAAAAAGAAAGTCGAATTTTTCAAAACTTTTTGCACCCCTCCAAAATGTCAAGATGTGTTTTTAAACTTCGTCTTCATTATTTAAAAATTTTAATAAGTAATTTATTATAAAGTTTGTAAATTGTATAATTTATTATTACACACAAAACTGTATTGATGCATTGGATTATAATTGTTTTTATAATATCATCATCTCCATTTTTCAGAACAACCATCTTGAAATATAAATTCTATATTTTAGTGTAGATGGTGGGGTTATGATATTCTGAACAGTTGTTTTCTGTGATATTTTTCATAATGAAAACGAGTGTATTTGTCAACAATCACTTTATTCTATAATTAATGCAATCCAGTTAAATATATAATTTAATTTAAATGTTTCAACTAACGCTGTGGCTATTATAATTGATACAAAAAGTAGTGGGTTTGTAACAAACAATTGTAATTAAGTGATAGTATTGAACAAAAAAAACGATTTCAAAGTCTTTAAATTAGTCCACAAATCGAAGACACCATCAGCAACAACCTTCCTTTTTCTGTGTTGGTTGTAGTGATGCGTTGTCTAAAGGTTTTGGTGTTGCAACAAGTCGTTCCATAATAATTTTGTTGTTATAAATCGCCTCGACTAACGTCTCAAATATTTGGTCAATGTTTTCCCCCGTCTTTGCAGAGCATCGCATTGACCGCAGACCTCCACTCAGTCTACAGTACTTCTCTGACATTTCTGCAGTCACAACTGCGTCCGCAGAATCAATTTTATTCCCAACAACCAATATTTCGGGTTTGATGTTGCAGTCATTAAGTTCGTCGATCCAATACGATACTTTTTCAAATGTAGTAACTTCCTCGACATCGTACACAACTGTTTTTTATTTTCCATTCATACTCTACAATGAAAGATAATTGTCTAATGAAGATACTTATATAACTATTATATATAATAACAATAAGAAATAAGAACTATATTAATTTGTATGAATTGGGTTCTATTCTATTTTAAGAACGCATTAAATAATAAATTATACTATAAAAAACTATTATATAATCAATATTCTATATATAAAATACTTGTTAATTCAACACACGAATGAGGAAATCTAAAACAAACTCAGGCATCCATGGGTACCGCGGTAATAACTCGACGTGATATTGCGGAACCTTTCCTGTCCAGCTGTTTGTCATTTTGAAAGTTCAGACTTGGTCAAGACTTAACCAAGAAGTCGATATCGTTGAATCAAGTAACAAACCAGTGTCCCATAATCTTTTAGTCAGTACTTTAATCGGCACAGAAATGGTACAACAAACTGTAATTTAATCGTTTTGCCTTTGTAGTTAATCACACGCGATTTGAAATCGACACCAATGGTTGAAATGAGTTCCTCGTGGAACTCATTGTCGCAGTACCGCTCCAATATTGCCGTCTATATGTCAGGTGTTTCTATTTAAAAGTGGAGAATAAACCTTCCCAACAGCAGATTCGCCGATAATGAGAATTTTGAAAGTCATGTCGACTTGTGGTTGTAATCGAGGCTCGATGCTCATCCTGTTTTTGTTTGTCTTTTAAGTTTCAATTTTTTTCTGTTCATTTTGGTGTCTCATTTTTGTTTCAGTAGATAGTATTATTATTATATTTCTATAATATATTTTATTAATCAATGAAGATATTACATCATTTTTGCGACTTTGTTTTCTAAAGAAAACAACAAATATTGTGTTAGGCTATTTAGATATTATAACACTACATTTTCTTTTATAATAATGGGATTGTATTATCATAATTATTCTTTATGTTTGTGATAATAAAAGGCGAAATCATGATAATTTATAAAATAACAATTACAATACTATAGTTCTTAATAACAAGATAATTAGAATTAAAATTTTCTTTTGATAAACTTTTTTTCTGTTTTTGTGTGTATCGGTTTAGTTTATTTATTAATTGATTAAAATTAAAAAATAATAAATAATTCAAAATTAAAAGTATTAGTTTTTAATTTAATTAATTAATTATAAATTGTTTTAGTATTTAATCAAATTAAAAAAAGTTTGATGTTAGAAAAGTGGAACTAATAATTATTATTATATTTAATTATAAATATAATTAGAATAATATTAAATATATGTAATTTAATAATTGGTAAATTAAACCATATTGATTAGTTTGTTTTTAATAAAGTCAAAATTTATATGATTAACAATAATTGTTTAATAATATTTTGACTATTTTTTTTATAAAATGTTTGACTGAAAAAAAACAAATTATACATATGACAAGTTTGACTTAAACGACAAGTTTGGGTTAAATGGTAAATATTATAATTTAATTATAATAAAAATTTGAACTATAACCCGAACTAATTAATTGCTTTTTTATTATCAAGTTTATATAAAAAATTGAATAATTAAAAGCAAGCCAAAAACCCAAACACACAACATAAAGAATAAGAAAGCAATGAACAAGTAAAGATAATTATAAACTATCACACGATCATGATCATCACCAACATTTTAATGTGATCACAAACAATAAAGTTTTATCAAAATTTGTCAAATAAAGTAACCATAACATTTCAAATTCAATTATTAATACAGTCTAATTTGCCTAGAGTGTGTAATTATTATTTTTGTTGTTCTCTATTATTTGAGCATTTCTTAAGGACAAACCAAAAACAAGATAGACATGCTCTTTGAAGAGTGGGTCCACTTTTTATTGGCCAAAATCAAGCGGAGATTCTTAATAAATCACACTCTTGGGAGGTTTGAAAGTTTTTCCTTGCGTTGAATTCGTTTTTATGGATATTATTATTTAATTAAGTTAAAAGCGGTATTCTTCCATCGCGATAAGAAATACTGCTGATTTATCGTATTAAAATAAATATAAAATAACACAAACGTTTCCGAATGAGGCGGCACATGTTTTGGCGCGTTTGAACTCAACGAGACAAACACGTTAAAACATATAAAACAATACTTAACATGTGTTTTGGTTTTATTTTTCAAGATCAGAGTGTAACATAAAACAATAGAATTAATAATAATTTAAATATTATTCTATTTAACCATTATATTTTTTTCTAGTTTAACCCACTGTTTACTATAATAATTGGTTTTTAAACCATTAACATGAACCATTTAAGTCAAACTATTCCATTTAAGGCAAACTTGTCTAACTGTATCGTTCAATTTAGAATATAAACTATAACTTATAGATGTTTTTTTGTTAGTAACAATTATAATATTTTTATCTTAATTCTATAGTATTAATTTGTTCGAAAAATAAAAAAGCAGTTAAAATTTTTTCGTTTGAAAAATTTAAAATCAAAATAGTTTCTAATTTTTTAATTAGTTACACATTCAGTTTTAATATCTTTTTAAATAATAAAAACTAATATAATCTGAATATTATTTGTTCTGTTTAAAATAAATTAATTATTTAATAACATTTTAACAAATAAACTAATAAATATAAAAACTTAATACCATACAAATTGATTTAATTGGTCAAAGTCAAAAGAACTCTAGTTGGGTATTGGGATTTGATTTAACGCCCCTGTCTCAAAATAATCGAAGGGTTTTGGAACCCATCCCGACATTTTACATTAAAACCATACAACATAAGCAAACCCCAATCAATTGAAATGGCTAACGGCCTTTGACGATTTTTAATTTTGGAGCCTTCTTCTGTTTTATTCTGCAAAAGAATAAAAAATGGTGCTGTCTGAAAATACAAAATATCGGGATATGCAACCAATCAAACAACAAATTATTTTAAATCTTTAAACGAAAAAAAATGGTGGAGTAGAACTTGTTGAATATGCTGGGAGATCTCAGCGATTGTTTACAGTTCTTTTTTTAAACAAAAACATAATCAAAAAAAAAGTGAGGCCCGATTTGTAGCCAATTATTACCTCAATTATTTCTAATTTTTATCAAATTTAACCGTCCAATCATTTTCTTTTAAAAATGTCTTATTAAAGAATTATTAATTAAAAAAAAACTTGTTAAATGCGAAGACTTTTGCACAACCGTTTTTGTGTTTTATTAAAAATAGTATTACTATTATTAAAACTATAAATTATTATAACTTTGTAACACTTAGATTGAAATGGTTCGTTTGAGCCAAACATATTGATGATCTCCACAATTCAATAGTTGTGTTTAAAAGAAAACTCCAGAAAATCATTCTTTTTCTTACGAAAACAATAACCCTAAAAATACCGTCTTAAAGGCCTTCGTCCAATTCGAGTGTCACTTTTTCATTTTTTTGAATAATAAACGTTTAAAAAAACTCTTTTATTATTCACACCACTTCAATTGTTATTTAACCATTTTATGAAAGTTGTCCACTCCAACAGAGACAAAACTCCAAATAACAAAATAATGTAACAACACTATTTATTCAACACTCAACCGACACTTTTCGCTTACCTCTTCCCAAAAATGACCAACATCAATTTTTAGTCGTTTTGTCCTTCTTAAACTCACAAATCTCCAAAACCTACACAATGAGCCAACAAAGAGTAGCTGCCTCTCCAATTACCACTTCAAGCTACGACTCTCTTTCAGAGCGAAAGACCACAAAAAGATCAAAAGACAAATCAAAGAAGTACCTCAACCAGAAGAATGACTTGAAGAGCTTCGAGTCGATTCAACAAGGCGTTCTGTTGGCTTTGCTCAACACTTTCTGTGACTTCTCTTTAGAACTCCCAACAAAGCTTTCTACAGTCACTTTGAACAATCCACGGCTTGTTTCCTTAGTTATTGGTGACGAAGAGATCAATGTCAAAAGACTGAGTGAGCGGATGTATGCCGATTCATTCATTTGTGAAATGCAGCGTGGTGTCAAAGAAGAGACTTGTGTCAGGACATACGAGAAGAAGAAGCGCATCTTCATCAACAACTTCCTCGTCGATGTTGCTTTGGAACTCGGTTTTGTCTTCGACTCAAAGTACTCTCGAAAATCAAGACAAACTCTTCAACTCGAACGAGTTCAACGTATTTTCAAAGACGGTCAACTTGTTATGGACAGAGACGACATTATCAAACGGGGAAAAGCCATCAACAAATATCTTTTCTCTTTAGTATCCAACAACAACTCCGTTACCATCGCTCGAAACAATGGTACACTCCAGAAATTACTTCTTTCTGACGTCTGTTTGACTCCTTTTGGAATCAACCTTACCAAGTAAGTTGTATGACTTACGCGTTAAATAGGGCAGTTCTTGCAACACCTGTCATAAATAGTTTTATTTAGCTTTATGTTTCTTCATGTTGTGCAACCAAATGTATAAATACAAGTAAATTCAGTCTTCAATATTCGAGATGAGTTGTTCAAACTGACAGCCAAACTCGACAAACTGCTTCTCGAACTCAATCTGTTCTTTCTTTGATTCTTGGGAGTGCATTTTATAATTATCAAACGCAGTATTGTAGCACTCTTTCAGTCGCTGTATGTTTGTTTTCAATTGTTTGTCATCGTCGACCTCATCGCAACTTGATTTGGTCGCTAACTTCCTCACAATGTTGAGCACAGAAAACACACCGGTGCTGTCCATTGTCGACAGGACGAATTCTTTCATTTCAGACACGGCTTTCAGTGCTCTCGCAGAATTCTTTCCACACTCACAGATATAGAACGAAAGCGACTCAACAATTTTGTTGATCACATCGATCGCGTAACTCAGCGGTGTGATCTCTTCGTCCACTTGACCAATGACAATTGATCGTTGCATCCCACTTGGCAAGACCATCTTCGTTTTGACGATTCTCTTCGATATCACACAATCAAATAAATCACCACACTCCTCATCAACCATTTCAAAAGAAAACGTGTTCGTGTTCGTGATACGTGGTAATGGCACAGTCTGTTCTTCTCCATTGATCACAGGAAACACTTCTTGCGCCTCCTCAAACTCATACCCACACTCTTCACACGTTTGTTTGAACTGTTCATTAAACTCTTTCTCAGAAAGCATCGAGGTGTACACATAAAACAATTCTCCGATAACCACCAAGTAATAGCGTGGACTCTGTGATTTCCCATCAACATAATTGTCCAAGAAGATCGAAATACTTTCATGGACCGTCGCCAACCCGTTGTAATTCCGATTCTTATCAAACAAATTCACCAACATTTCACACGCTTCCAAACCGTACCACGTCATGCGAGCTTTTGCAAACATTTCAAGCGCTTTGTACGCGTGCGTCAAAAACAGATCTTTTGTGAACTCAATCGGATACGTGTTGTTGTTGTTGTTGTTTTCCTTCTTGTCGATCAAAAAGTCTCCACAGATGTTGATCAAATTTTTCATATCCAATATCCCAATGTCAGTGCCTTGAATCACTCGGTAGACATAATACACCACCTGGATCTCACAGATCCCAGCCTCCAAGAAATTTCCGATCTCAATCTGTTTTTTGATAATGTTGTCTATCCACAACAAGTGCAACAAAGGACTTGCTCGGTACTTCTCGGCAAGACCAAGATACCTTTCCGTCAAGTCGTTCACGGTATTCTTCCCTCTCATCTCATCAAAGTTTTGTAATTCCAACGACACCGCCAATATTTCGTTTGCAACAGAACGAACCGACTCAACCATCTTCGTGGACGCAGCACAGCTGGTTACATAAATAGGAGCAACAAGAAACGACGACAAATCAGTGAGGGTATACCCAATCGGGTCTTCCTGAAAGACCAACGGAAATTGTGGTTTTCCATCCGATGATCTGCTCAGTCCTTTTCTCATCAATTTTTGGAAGATCTTTTCCATTGATTCTCCACCTTGTTTGTACTCAACGTATCGATTCAACCCAACAGTGGGAGTTTGATGCATCTTTGTCATATTTTGGTACGTTTCTTTGGCGTTGTTGTAGTGTTTAAATTCACTTCGCTCTCCAGTACTCAAACAGATGCTTGCACTCTCCGAAAACTCTTTATACATCTCCGCGTATTCTTTCCTTTGAACTTCGTGTTGGTCCTCCAACGCTGATCGGGTTCTGATATCTCTCACGGCTTTAAATATTTGTAACGATGAAATGCGAGAAAGAACGGCGTTACTCGCCTTAAAGAATTCCTTCTGGTCATTGTTCTCAAACACCGTTTCTTTGAGTTCGTTGTACACCGCAATCTCTTTGTCCGTGTTTGCTTTTACAATATTAAACATCGTTAAAAAGACGCGCAAAAAGTCATTTGGATCTGGGGGTGTGAATGAAAGAAGTTTCGAGACGGTAGAACTCCACTCATCAAGTACAACCAACTTCTGTAATAACGTTTTGTTCTTCTCGTGGTTGTTATCAGCAATCGTCGCCTTGTCCATGGCCTCTTTCGACTGGGCAAGCAACTCAATGATCTTTGATAACAACTCCTGCGCAATTTTGTTCTTTCGTCTGTAATCAATCAACACGTTATCCGTCTTAACCACTGACATGACGTTTGGCAAATTGTTCACCAACACTTGACTCGACTCAATTGGAAAAACTGTATCTGGGAAGACCGTCGCGCCAATAATTTTCTGTTGCATTGAAATGGTTAATTTCGTCGAACTTCTTCGAGACTGCAGCCTCCCATCAACTGATCGTATGAACGCTCCACTGCCATTCCCAAGAGAGTTGGATCTTTGTTGTTCAGTTTTTCGTGGTGACAGTTTTGGTGTAATTGGGTCATTCTTGATGTATGAATGTAGTGAATTGTATTGCCAGTACATTTCCCTCAAATTTTTAGCAATGGAAGCCCGTGTGTTTCCTTGATCCTTTGGGTCCGACGAATCGGTCATCGATTTCTTTTTGATGTGTGAAACTTGCACGTTCAACGATTTGTACATCTGGAACAACGAAAAAAGTTCGTCCGGTGTGACATTCACAAGCGGATTTGATGTCACCCCAAGTTTTACAAGCATATCGTAATTGTTTTGATACAAATTAAGAAACGACGCACCCTTTCGAATACATTCGGCATTGACCTCTCCAATGGTTTTGACCATAAACCCGAAAAACGTTTCGATGATTTTTTTACAGGCAATACATTGGCTCCGCACAGCTTCGATTTTGTCAATCGATTGTTTGGACAACCTCTTGATGTCGTCGTGCATTTTCTTATACCCCTTAAAGACGTCTTCCAATTTCAACAACTGCGACGTCACCTCCACAGAATTCGAGTAATGCTGTTTCGTTATTTCCTTGATCTTTTCCATTTGTTTTTCTTTGGCCTTCACATCGTCATCAAATTCCATCGCCAACGACATTTTTATCTCATTCATACGGTCAATTGCAGACGCTTTGATATCAACAATCTTCTTCAAAATGGCCACATTCTTCTCCATCATCTCCGTGAAAAAATCTAAACAATCAAGCGCATGTCCTTCAAACATGGCGTTATCGATACTTTGCACCTCTTGACAGATTCGAGTTTCCCTGACCATGATCAACGCGTCTTGGTTGCGTTGTTGTGACAACATATCAAACATTGTTTGAAGTCTGGATAACGGCGTGTTGTTCAAATAATAGACAAGTGTGGAAAGGTGTTTGGACTCGGAGCTGTTATGGAATAAATACGTAATGATCGCATCCCGCACATCGTTTGCACTTTGTCGTGAGATGAAGTTCATGAAACACAAAATCCAAATTATTTCCTCGGCCCGCAACTCCACACTTTGGTTTCCAGTCAACACCAATTTCAGAAGGACTTGGATTATTGGTGAGATTATTGGCTCGACATTTCTACCGCATTTCTGGAGGAACTTTTCGATACCAAGAAAGACCATATCGGATATAAAAGCCTTCGCTTCCAACGTTCGTGCCATCTCACATAAAATTTCATTGACAACCTTTTCAACATCGGTGTTGTGTTCGTGGTGTTGGTAGCATTCAATAGTTATTCTCGTAATCACATTGGATACAATCCCATACAAGTAGACGTTGAGCACCGTTTGATTGTCAACACCAACTTTGTCTGAAATCACCATATTCTCCATCCCTCGGGGTGTCATTTGGCCCTGTGTTTTTTCTCCATCCGTTTGTCGTCTCTGTCTTGTCCGCGGTGATTCAAGTGGTAACCCAAACATGAAATCGGGACTCTGTTGTGTTCGTTTTGTGTCATTTTCCAGTGGTTTGAAATTGGTCTCAAGTCGGTTACATGGTGAGGATATTTGTATCACACTCGTGTTTCTGAGTTTCGTACAGTTGAAAGAATCAGACGTAGGCAGAATTGAATTCATGAGTGGAACTCTCATTGGTGAAAGAGACGTTTCGCTTTTCATTCGATTGAAATCAAGCATAGGAACCTTCTTCATCACTTTTCTTTCTCTGGGTTTATTCAACGACTTCGTATCAATACTTTTAACGGGTTCTTTCATTTTATCTTCTGTATAAATTGGGCTTTCTTTTGTTATTGAATTGTTTATCCCAAGTGTTGGTCTTTTTTGATGACTGACGAGTATCTTGTCGTTACCACTTATCAACTGTTTTTCTGTGTCGAGTGAGGTGGTTGACTGTTGTAACGTTTGACTTGAATTTTCATCCAAAAGTACTTGCGATTCACCTGAGGTGTGCAACGATAAAAACGGTACGGCATCGTCACGAACGTTTGGCGATTTTCTATCGGTATACATTCTCAAAGGCATCACATCCTTTCTCACCGACAACATCACCAATGGCTCATCACTGTTTAAATCCTTCAACTCCTTTGGTCGTTCCACAGTCGTTGCTCGTCTCATATTGAGTTTTGATATCGTGCGACTCTTACGATCACCTCCAATGAGGGGTTGCTCTTTGTCCGTTGGCGTCTTCGTTGACATTTGTTTGATTGACTCGATATTCAAAACAGCTCCCACGCTCTGTCTCTGTTCTTTCTTTTGTGTCGATTCGAGTATGACCTCAACTGCCGGCTTTTCAGGCTTTTTCTCCATTGGTGAAACTGTGTCTTTGGTTGTGTTGTGGCGTCTCTTCCTTTTTGGACCACTTTCAAACGAATCCGCTTTTGTTGCAATCGATGCACTTCTATTTCTGTTTAACAAAATTGCACATCCGGTATTACACGTATTTAAAGATCGAATTGTCAGCACCTCTCTGTTCATCACATCCAATGACATCACCAATTTCGAACGCAAGAAGTCGTACACTCCAAATGTTCCTTTGGGGCGATGGTCATTGCCTTGGAACAATTGCTGACCGATGTGGAAAAGATGGAGAAGCTTCACAACGGTTGCAGGTGGCGATATTTTGATGTATTGCTGTTTTTGTTCGTAGGAGACTTCATTCAGAATGAAAAAGAAGCACAAAAATATGGCACGAAGCCCAAAGATTTGTGTTTTTTGGAATTCATCAGCCTTTTCAGTTCCAATTAACACTTCGTTTGCCCATTTTTTCACAGAGTCAAATTCATCGACCAAGATTACAATAATCGAAAAGAATGCTTCCGCTGATTTCGACCTTGAAATTTGATAATCTCTTCCAACATCAAGTTTCTGGATCAGTTCCAACAACACCAATGATGCCATCACTCTGATATCACCCTTATGGAAAAGCACTAAATGCAACGTTTGATACACCAAAAACGTTGCTAGAAATCGTTGCTGAAAACAAACATCGGAAATGTTGGTGTTCGTATCGCTCATCCCAAGAGTGCTCAATTCAACAACAAGGGGGTAGTCTTTCAGTCCACTCAAAAAATCCAACCGCATCAGTTCAAATGTGATCGATAAACTTGGATCAACTCGCTGGTCCATTTTAACAGAATTGTTGACACACAACGTTTGATAATACCCGTCCATTGCAGTACGTACAAATTGTATATCCATGACACTGTACAAATCACGAATGAACTCAACGATCGACAAATTCACTTCAAAAACACCTTTCAAGTTTCTCTTAGCCACATGGACATCGAGTCGAAATGCTATAAGACTGAGGAGTGTTAACAGGCGTTTTTCAATAAGTTTCTCGTTTTTGAGTGTGTAGTTGGGTATTGTCAACACCGTCTTCACAAACGCCTGTAAATAGAAAAAGGACAATTTAAATTTGGGACACTCATCATTGGAAAAATCTTCAAATATAGAGAGCAACCCATTCAATATTTCCTCGGCTAAAACAGACGCATCAATTTTCAACTCTTTTGGATTGAAATGTGTGTTCATATAATCAACGAGTATTTGAGGACGAACTTCGACTGCACTTAAAAACTTCTCCAAAAATGGTTGATACAAATTGATTGGAATGAGAGTCGCCATTTCAAACATTCTGTCCAATATGACTGCTGCATATGGTGTGACAATGATATTGTCCATCTCGCTAAACAGTTTTATTCCATTCTGAATGACCATTTTATCACTTGAGTTGAGCACTGAATGGATGATTCGCAGTCGTGGATACATCAGACCCATTGAGGACAATCGCACATTCAAAACCCTCTTCGATGGCGCCTTTCCCTCAAAACTTTCAAGAAAAAATTTTTCGCCTGAGCCTTTATAGACATTGATTTTCTGAACACATTCAGAGTCAACCGTCTCGCAGTTTTTGCCAAACAATTTGATGAAACTGACACTCTCATTGGGGTCCTTCATTTTGATCATTAACACCAAATTTGGCGCAGGAGGGGTTGGCAGTTCGATCCGAATTTCACGATTAAATGGAACAATTTTCCCAACACTTTTCGCGTTTAACGTCACTCGCTTCTCTGGACTTAACGAGTAATTGGGGAATATCAATGCTTCAATTGGTTCCGAAAACACGGCGTTCACCAATGATATTTCCATTGTGACGTTGAGCTTCCTCTCTCTGTTCATTACGATTTCATTGATTGTCAAATACAGTACCGTCTTCAAGTCTCTTGTGGCAACGTAATCAACACCGCCATCAAATACAAGGCTCTTCATTTCAAACACTTTTTGGGTACTCACACTTTGTGTTGAATCAATCGGTTTGAGTTGCCACGTCATTGTCGTCCCCTTCTCTTCGACTTGAATCTTCGATTTTTGAGCTTTTGTTGGTGTTTTCACGACAACCCGTTCTGTGCGTGGTGTCTCGATGTACAATCTTCTCGTTTCGGCAGCGGTGACGATTTCAATGTCTTTCACCTTTTCCGCCGGTTCAAAAGAGACCGACCACCTCCCCGCAATTAAACTTGCCGATTCGTTTCTCAACTCTTTAAACAACGAGTTTTCGTCGACTAATATAACCGAAGTAAACCCCAAATTCTCAAAATGGACTTGTTCTTTCAAATGAGGTATTTTCACTTTACCAAACCCGACTTGTTGCAACGAGTTGATTGAGAATTTCTCGGCGTCTTTTGTATGACATTTTGATATCGCCTCGATTTGTTTTTTTCTCTTCTTTGCATCGTTCACATCATAACCCTCGTTGTACATTGTAACCATCATGGAGTTTCCGTCGTCTCTCCGAAACACTCTGACCAACAAATAGAAATCGTCGGTTGCCATTTCGTGAACCTCCGCCAGAAATTTTGTCTTCTTCAGTTCTCCATTACAGATTGAGGTGTACACATTTTCGGTGACTTTTTCGAGCTTTTTTGTGTTGTAAATCGCCAAAGACACCAACAAATTTTCATTGAATCCGATGTCAAAGTCGATTTTGTTTAACTCGATGAGTATTTTAGTTTTTGTGTTTGGGAGTGGTGGATTGAAATACGTTGTTGTGATATCCGAGAGGATCGCGTTGGGGTTAAAACACTCAAACATGTTAATCAGAGTTGGTTCGAACGAGAGTGGTTGGACTTGGACTGACAGTCGTTGAATTCGTTGTTGGAAGTCGTTGCAGACATCTTCGAATCTTTGTGAGTTAAACAATTCCTTTGGAGTTATTTTGTCGAACGATTTCGTTGGACGTGTCGCTCTGAGTTCAGAAGAGTACACCGACTTGATGACGCAGTTCTGGAAGTTTGTGAAGCCGACGACATTCGTTGGAAATTGGTGTTCGTCGAGTTTGAATTGTGTGATCGCGTGAATTTCTTTGGGGTCGATTGTGGTGTGTACAGTCGCGTATTTGATCAACTCGTTTTTTTTGGTCTCAAGAAGTGTTTTGAAGGCGCCAAAGTCTTTCATTTTAAGGCGTGTCGAGTCTTCACCTAAAGAGCGTTCTTGAACTAAACTTTTGACTGCAGACTCTTGGACGTCTATGTTATACAAATCAAAGATCAAGCGCTTGATTTGTAGGACGTCTAGCGATCCACACCGTTCCGAATCGTATTTCTGACTATTAGTATTTTCACTCAAATATAGTTTCTCATTTTCTGATTATTTATTAATTAAAAAATATAATTAATAATTAACAATACTTCACGCGGTAATCAAAATATGACAAGATGACGGAAAGAGAAAAAAGATAAAGCGCGTTTTTTTTAAATATGTCGTAATTATAATAACAAACACTAAACTCTTTCAGCGTACGGCTGTTCAACTCTTCGACCACATTTTTCTTGTTACGGGCCCGCCCGGCCGTCTGTTGGTTTGTGGCGTTTTTCATTAATTAGAATAAAATGTAATATTAGGAGTTTCTCCAAAAAAACTTCGTTTTTTCGTTTTTTCCTTTCCCGACTTTTGTAACATAAAGTCATGAACTTTATTCCAGCCAACTCTTTCTATCTCCTTTTTATCAACCCTAAAACTACGGGAAAGTTCAAACCGTCTTTTTTGTTCCTTCATTTTGACTTTTCTGTTGTGTTTTTACTTTTTGGAAATGAATGCATTACATTTTTAATTGTCTCGTTTTCCTTCTTTTTTCAATATTTTTTATCGGATATAATAAATAATAATAGATTTCTAAACAGATTGAAACATTTATATCTTTTTCGATTGGTAAAAAAATACTTATTAGAGCACAAAAAAACAATTTAATGTCATTTTCATTGATTGTTGAATGTGGCTCTAATATAAATACGAATTCAACTTTTTTCAACGTAGTATTTTTTACAACTGATTAACCTATAAAAATAAAACTAATGTAAACTAGATTGAAATTATAAATTAATGTTGAATTAATTATTCTTGAAATTGAAAAACTTAATTGTTATTAAAATGAACGACAAAAAAAACAATTAACAGACTCAAATATTTTTAAATTATAAAAAAATAATAAAGAATTAAATCTGTATGGTATTATTTATTTTCCAAAACAAAAATTATTAACAGAATTATATTTATAATTTAAGTAATTGGATCTATTTAAATAATTTAGATTATTATTCTTATATAATACCAATTATAACAAAATGATACTAACAATTATAATTTATTAAACTACTTTATAAAACTAAACAAAAGATGTGTTAAAAATATCATTGATGACTCACTCAGCCTTTACAAAGAAAGAAGGTCTTGACAAAGGTGTTGGTGTTTTAATTAAGTCGAACATTGGTGAACCCAAAGTACTCAAATTGAGTTTTAACTTTTGAGTATCCAAAAACCTCGGTGAAGACGTTGAGAACTTGTCTTCTTCTGTTTTTGAATCGACTGAAGTGACTCTTTTATGTGAAGGTAAATCGAGTGACTCTGTTGATAAAGAAATTTCTTTAGAAACAGGGGAGATCCTTCCATTCTTTATATTAATGTTTTCGGGTTTTGACATAGTCTTATCTCGTGATCTAAACAACGTCTTCTTTTGTTTTACATCTTTTCTTTTTTCGTTCAATTTATCTTTAAGTCGCTCTTTATCTTTCTCTTCTTTCCACCCTACGACAGGATTGTTCTCAACTACCGTCAGTCCTTCAAAATTATAATTTGGAATAGTTAATTTGATGGTTTCGAAAGTCTTTTCATCAATCCCATTGATCATTGCAGCCAAACATGACTTTGCCAAATTCGTTTTTGTCAATGCGGCAAATGGGTCCAAATTTTCGTTGACAAGCATACAAGCGGAGAATACCATTGCAAGGTTGTCGACCCCCATTTTCGTTTCGTTAGAAAATTTTGAAAAGTCTTTGAGAAAGTGAACGATAAAGAGAACAAGGTTCTTATAGTTTTCCGGTAGTACATTTAACTTTTCCATTATAGTATCTTTGTTGTTTTCAAAAGCGGTGATTGTATCTTCGTCAACAAAATTATCATAAAATTGAGTTGGGATTGCCGGAGTGGGCAATTCCCGAAGAAACAGTTTAAAAAGGCCTGCTATAGTATTACAACTACATTCCTTGTATATTTTGAATTTTGATGTATTGAAGAGATCTTTATAACAATCTATATCTTCTTGAGTTCCTGGAACTCGAAATATCCCTTCGACTGTTTGTGCGTTCAGTGTATATAATGTATCCCTAAGAAGGACCAAAAGGAGAGGCACTGACAAGTCTGGATAGACCATCCGTTGCTCAGACATTAAAGTGTCAAGGTCGACTGAAAACAAATGCGTGCCTGGGCAAGCTAGAGATGACATCTCAAAATGCAAATTCAGTCTTTCAGAACCTTTTCTAGTGGCTTCTTGAAATGGTGTTTGATTCATTTTTATATCTGGTAGTCAATTTCGTTTTGTGTGGTTCGTTTTAATTTTTTTAAAACGTGGGTACCATTTAAAAACAAACTTTATTTTTTAATATAAAATACATGTTTTTATTGATAAATAAAAATTAAGTTGTTGGTTGATCGTTTTTTGCCGTTCGGTATAGAATGGAGATTTTTTATTTTTTTGTTTTTTTTATTACAGAAGTTAAAACTCCATAATAAAAATATTTATTTTTTATAGCTTTTATACTATACTATATGGTTATTTTTTTTAACTAAAAAAAATAGTCAATTCCCTTTTTTTAAAACATGGTTTTGTTACCACAAAACTGCATTATTGTTGGATTAAAACTATAAATAATAACAAATATTCTTATAAATAAGCCAAAACCCGTAATAAAACACAAAAAATACAATAAAAAAAAGTCGATTGATATAAAACGGAACACGAATCACAATATCATTGCTTTCATTTCGTGGTATTCAAGTGTTATTAACAACAATTTCAAAAATGTTATATATAACATGATTCAACTATTTGGAAGTTTTTGAGACAGATGATATAAAGATGGTAAAAAAGAAGGAGAGAACTCGAAGTCTCAAATTGGGAGATGTCAGAACACACCCTCCCCACGCAAACGTCGGGAGCTTTTCGGTTTTGGAATCGAAAGGACAGAGACTCCAAAGATATTCCAGACACAAAAAAAGGTGGTCTGTCAAAGGACTTTTTGTGGACTTTTGTGCTCAACAATGAGAACGAGTTTGATGAGGCAAAGTGCGTTCAACAACTCAACGAAGTTCGAAAATTGTGGGCAATAATACACAACACAAAAACAGTTGACAAAACAAAGGGACACCAACACACTCCATCAGTTGCCAAAGATCTTGATAAGATGGTTTTGGAGAGTTACAACTTTATGAATGTCGAAAGGAAGTCGTGGGAGGATTCTATTGTCAAGATGCAAACGACTGTCAACGCGCTGAATGAAGAGAACGACAATTTAAAGGAGCAAATCCGCCAACTAAAAAACGAGAAAAAGGAACTCAAATTTTCGGAAGAGGTCAAAACTCAAATTGAGAGTATTGTACAATTCAACAAAGTCATTCAAACAAAACTCGACCAGATTTCTCTCGCACAAGAAAATAATTTGGTGGTGTCGAACTCAACGAACCAGAAAGTAAGTCATTTGGTCCAACTTTTCGGACATCCACTTGAAAATAACAGCCAAACACACAGTTTTGCGAATATCACAAATAACAAAAGTGAAGAAGTTCCATCGAAAGAAAGTAGCGAAGAGATAGTCAGAGCTGAAGATGTTCAAAACGTTGCTCTGTACGTGAGAGATATGTTGAATGAGAGACCAAAAACACCCCTTTTGGGAGAGACGCCCGATAGAAACCAAGGCCACGAGTTCACTAAATACTTAATAAGCTCCAACACTGTTTCCGATTTTTCTCAAACACTTCAGAACACCAATGAAAATAAAACAATCGAAGAACCAACCACAGAAAAAACAGAAATAGCCCAACCTGACCAAAAAGTGACACCTGATAATCACACAATCGAACAAGTCAAGGAAGTTGAAAATATTTCTGAAGTTTCAGAAAACGGTAATGTCAGCGCCACTGTTTCAATCCCAAGTGAAGTGAATGAAGAACAAAAGAAAGATATTGCCAAAAAGAAAACTCCGCAAACGGAAGAAGACATTAGGAGTGTTGAAAGTTCTCAAACTCCAACAACTCCAACTAACACCGAAATTCCAAGCGAGCAAAGTTCTGTAGATGAAAAACCTACAACAGCACAAGCTGAGGGAACGCCTCCAGAATCCCAATCGAAACTTGAAGACCAAAATACGGACATTTCTAGTTTACAAACTATCAAACCGTCATATGCAATACCTCAATTGAATATGACTCCTTCAATTCCCGTTGAGAACGTCGAACCGAAAATTGAAGGGAAGATTTTGAAAAAAGACAAAACGGGGAAGTTGGAAAAACTTGTTGTTCCTTCGTCCCTTGGAAAAGTGGAACGCCTCCCTCGTTCATTCTCTTCAAATGAGAGAATATCACCCCGTAGCAATGTTCCAGCCGAACAAAGTAAAGAACCAGTCAACCGAGCAACACTGACGCCTTATAGCCAGAGAAAGTCATCTCATATGACAACGCGATCAGTGTCTGACTTGTCTTTCATGGACGTGAAGGAGGTCAAGTTGGAGGATTTAACTGCTCCGCTCCGAATGGTAAAAATGCCGCACGGGAGACCAAATAATGTTGGTGGAACTGATTTGTTCGTTCTCCCGCCGCTCAAGAAAAAGCGCAGCGTTCTGGTTTCATCAGATCTTCTTGAGATTGATGTGGAGAAGAATTTGAGAGAAAAACATAGTAAATCACATCTACAGACGTCTGAAAAGATCGATAAAAAGGAAAATGAGAGGGTGAGTGATGATGAATTGAGAGCGAGATTGGACGTGATTGAGAAACGGGAAGCAGAAGTGGCACAAAAAGAAAAGGAAGTGCTCGTAGTCCAAATAGAGACAGAAAACAGGGAAGAAGAGATCCAGGCCTGGGAAGAAGACGTCCAAAGGAGAGAGAAAGAGGTCAAAGAGAGAGAAGGCAATTTGAGGCAAAAAGAGGCTGAGATTGAGAAAAGAGAAAATGACGTGAAGAGTTCGTGGAATGAATTGAAGAGAAACGAAGAAAATGAAAGAAAGATGAGTGGGTTAGATATGCCTCGACCGAGAAGGAGCGAACCACCAAAGACTCAGAGGGACGAAAAAATAGATCCAAAAGAAGTTGAAGAACTCAAGAAAGAGAAGAAGGAGTTAGAGAAAACGCTTAAGGACAAACAGCTCAGGATGTGGACGTTGGAGGAACAGAACAAAAGGGTGACGTTCATTGTAAAGATGATGGACTTGGCAGATCCCAGTGACGATGACATCAAAAACTTTGTTGAGACAATAAGGGAAATTGTGAATCGCAAGAAACAAAAAATGCGGTTTGTGTTGACACAGAAGATT
>NW_004440445.1:554187-565126 GCF_000330505.1 Entamoeba invadens IP1
AAAATATTAATTGGAGCGGGATGAAAGAATTTTCGGAAGAGTTTAAAAATCGATTTGAGCCAATTTTGATTGTAACACAAAAACTTGTGGCCGAGATGGATAGAGCGTACTCAGACCCTGTTATCGACGAGGAGGAAAGGTCGTGTGTCGCAATGGGAAGCATCATAGAAAAATACGTTGAGAGCTTGAGGGTCTACCTGAGCTACATTTTGAACTGTCCGTATTTTGTGAGTAGGTTCCCAGTCTTTTCGTCATCAAAAACCTTAACTGACAGTTTGATAATTAGCATCAGCATTTACATCAACAAACAAAAGAAGGCAAACACTGGAAATGTTGTGACGCAGTTGTTACCGATATCAACTTACTTGATAGCTCCACTTTCACATTTCTCCGTGTATCCAGAGTTGATGAGGGATCTTGCCATGAACATATCCGAAAAACATTTTGATTACGAGGCGATAAAGGACTCACTGGAGAAGATCGAAAACACGGAGGAAGAACTAGATAACCAAAAAACTCTTGTACAACGAAGAGAAAGCGCGGTTTATTTACAAAGTTTGTTTATAAAGAAACTTACGTTTGATGAAAAAGAAGGACAAAACGAAGAAGTTGTCTTCTTTGGGATGCTTAGAAATGTTGACGTCGAAAAGGCCAAAACGCACGAAGAACCAAAGGTCTGTTTCTTGTTTAAGAATATCTTCGTGGTCTGTAAAGTCAAAAATTACCAAGGGAAGGTGCTTGATAAGAAGGGAATGAACGCAAAGTTCTACCAAGAGTTCTATGGTTTCGACACAACGGTATTAACAGGGTTTGGGCTTGAAGAAGTGGATAGAGCGTTTGTGACAGAGAACCTTACTGTTGCCCTCATTGGAGAGATCGAAAACATTAAAAATGGGTTTATGGTTGGGCTTGGTACGAGGGTTTTCAACTTTTCTGCGCCGTCTCCTCTTCAACAACGTCAGTGGTGTGATGTTTTTATAAAAAATGCGAAGATATAAGATGGAAAGTTTATGGAGAATGGAGAATTTTAAAACGCTTTGCACCGAAGAGGTGGGAAATTAGGATTATTGTTTTTTGTTTATGTTCGGATAATGTGAATTTCGTTTTTTTGACAATGAAAAAATGTTTCAAGTTGAGGGCAGGAAAAGAACTATAAATAAATGTAAATAAACTATATTTTTGATTATGGGGAATTGTACTTAGTTAAATTGAACTATAAATAACCAAGATATTATGATAAATTTCTAACAAAAAAACATGTTTTGATTTAAATATTTTAATATAAAATAATTTATAATTAAACAACCAATTGGATTTGCAACCAAAAAAAACTTAATTGTAACAACGAAAATAAAACTTTAAAAATAAAATTAATATTTACAGTAAAATTGAATGAAAAAATGAAGAACCTTTTCTTATTTCAATCAGAAACGAAAAATAGATGTAGGGAAAAAACACAAAGTAAATAAAGCAGGAGGTGTTTATAAGAACTTAAAAAACAAATGTCACTCTCGAAGGAGTCATACACTTCTTCTGTTGGGTTACGAGCGTCTGTGAAATTTCCGTTTGAGATCGAGCCGCAAGTCACCAAATTGACATTTGGGCACCATTATGCGATCCAAGGTGTTCCGATGAGTGAGACGATCACATTTATCAACACCACGAATGATGGATATCGGATGACCACGGTGATGAGTACAAGCCCCAAATACACGATGGAGGTCGACGAAGAGAAAATTGATATTAAAAAGAAGAGCCGGAAATCCGTCACAATAACGATATGTTTCAACACGGTAGCAACTGTTGGGTTGACCGGCGAAGTGACGTTTCAAGTGAGGAAGAAAGTGTTGATAGGGAGAGAAGAGAGTGTATTAGGGTTACGGTTTCAGATGTATGGGGTGATCCCCAAAGTGTCCTCGAAAGAGATCATTCAAATCACGGACAAACCAGTATCGATCTCGCCATCGCCACATGTTGAGCATCAACAAAACATCGAACGGTGTGAAAGTCTACCGCTCAAAGGCAAATTAATTGAAGACAAAAAGCTTCATAAAGAGAAGTCTGCAGGATCGTATGACAAAGAGATGGAAGTGATATTAGAGAAGTTACGAACGATGGAAGATGAAGTGAAGGTAGGCGAAGTCAAAGGGAAACCAGTTGAGTACAAAGGCGAACTTGCGTATCTCTTTAAATACGACAAAACGATCCCCGACATGGACAAAACGTTTGAGAATGTTATAACGGCGTATACCGATATACATCACCCAACGGTAGTTCAAATGGTAGCTATTAACTTCCATTCAAACTTCTTGTTATTAGTTTGTTCTTGTCATGAGGAAGGGAGTGTAATAACACATAGGAGGCAGATACACAACATAACTTGGAAATGATATTGGAAGAACAATTGCCACTGAAATTTGTGTTGCGGTGTTGCGTCAATTTGGCGACGGCGTTGCAATACCTTTCGAGCGAGAAAATCCTCCATCGGAACGTGAAACCGAACAAACTGAGACTTGTCAAGAAAACGTTAAACGGAATGACCCACGTCAAATTACACGACTTCTCGTGCGCAGTCCGAATCGCGCCGGGAGAGGTGTTAAAAGAGAAAGTTGGGACATTGGAATATATGTCTCCAGAAATCTTAAGAGGAGAGGGCTACGGACTTAAAAGTGATGTTTATAGTTTTGCGATGACGATGTATACCCTTTTCTCTGGGAAGAAGCCATTTGGTGGGATGAGTGTGAGTAAGATACAAGAATTTGTGAGGGCAGGCAGAGTTTGTTCTTTTGTATGGTATAGATATAGTATAATATAGTATATAATATAGTATAAATATAGTACTGTGGAGTATAGTATAAATATAAAAAATAAACTATAACTAATGAATAGAGGCTGAGCCCGTCAGAGAAAATCCCGATACCAATCATCGCCGTCATTAATAAGTGTTGGGCGGAAGACCCTGCGACACGACCGGAGTATAAATGGATAGTTGACACGTTGAATGACTTTTCTCGGACGTTAGTGTGAAAATTGATTGTTTTTTGTATTGAGTAGTAATATATATTTATATAAGTTGACAAACCCTGATTCTACTGAATAAGTAATGAGTGCTGTAATCATTACATTGACAGTGATTGTCGTCACACAATTCATTGTTATCGTGTTTTTATTAACACGACGAAAACAAAACAATCAAATTGAAAGTAAAGAAAAGAACCCTGACAGTTTTGAAGAGCCCAATGAAGAGTACAAATTAGTCCTTTGCGTGAGAAAAGACCTCAAAATGGGGAAAGGCAAAATAGCTGCGCAATGTGGACACGCAGCGGTCGGGTGTGTCTTAAAAGCACAAAAAACAGATAAAAAGGCGTTAGAGAGTTGGCAGTACTGTGGCCAAGCAAAAGTGGCGTTAAACGTGAACGACCTTGAGGAGCTGTTTGTTCTTTCATTACAAATGAAACTATAAATTAATAATAAAAAAAGTATAAATAAATAGTATAATAAGGAATAATAGAATGACCGACAGGAATGAGTTAGAGAAGCAAGCAAAGGGGTTAGGATTGATCACAAAGAAGATTTGTGATGCAGGAAGAACACAAGTTGAGCCGGGGTCTATAACAGTCTTAGGGATTGGACCAGGCCCGAAGAGTGTGATCAATGAAGTGACTGGGAAATTAAAACTTCTTTAAATAATTCAAGAAGTTAAAAGAATAGTTCAGTTTTGTTTTCGTGGTTTTTTCTCGTCGGAGAGTTTTTTTGAAAGATTGTGAAGAATTGTTTTTGAAAGATCTTTTGGGGCATCGTCGTCGTGAAGAGAATCGATTAAAAGAGATGTGTTTTTGTATTCAATTCGTTTTGGAGTGGGACGGACGAACTTTTGTGGGACGGGACCTCTCGGGAAAAATAAATCGTTCAGGAGAAGACGATTTGTTGAGGAATCAATTTTGAGATGGTTTTGGAGTGCAAATTGTTTGAACTCTTTCTGAGAAATCGTTTTGTACGAGTGATCGTCTTCTGTTGTGTTTTTTCGTAAAAACTCGGAAAGAGAACAATTCGGCGCGGTGGAATCTTCGGTTCCGAAAAAATCACGTTTTATGATCGACTTCGCTTGAGATATGAAATCGTCTTCTTGTAACACAGTTTTGCTGTTTCGTTTTGGTGTGCGAAAAGGATGTGGTCCTATCATTTTTATTTTTAAGAAAATGATTTCTTAATCAAAATTTTTAAAGGGTTATAAAAACTTGAAAATTCGAAGTGTTTCTTTCTATCATTTTTTTATTATTATTATGATGTAAAATAGTAAATCATTAATATAATCATTTATAAGTTATTTCTAACAAAGTAAAACAGCTAACTTTAGTATTATTTAGTTATTTGTTTTATTATTTGGTAGTTTATTTATGGTATAATTCCAACGAAATTGCCAATTTAGTTATATGAAAATCATTAAAATTATTAATAATTAAAAAAATTTGATGTTTTAAAAGAAAAAATAAAAAAATGGTAAACTGTTATTCGTTTTGAATTTTTATTTGTTTATTAACTAAAAAATATAACATTTTTATTACATTCAAATAGTTAAAATATTATTTCTTTTATGATTTTTCAATTAGAAAAATATTTCGTTTTTGGAAAACCATAAGCAACATAAATTAAAAATAAACAATAAATAATAATTAATAATAGTTTTCTATAAAAAAAAAGAAATTTGCACAATGACTTGCAAAACTGAATAGTATATTTTCTTTTAAAATAATTGTATAATAAAACAAATTATTTTATAAAATTTGTCATATTTTTTGCTTTTGAACAATTCGACCGATGTAATTTGAATCGACGACGCCACGTCTATATTTTTCATTAATATAAAAATTGATTTGGTAAAAAAAAGACAAAGAGTTCACACCCCAACACAACAATTTAAAAAATTTTTTAAAAAAACCACAATGCAACAAAACGTTTATAATAAAAAACCACTAGATTTTTAGACTTATTTTTCACGTAATTACACGACAATTGAAATAAAAAAAAATAGAGTGGCATTTTCAACACTACAAACACCACTTCATCTTTAAAAATCGAAAAAAAGTCAAAAACCTTTTTTTTTGTTGAAAAAAAGACGTCCTATTTTCCCGACTTTTAACATGTAACCAACTTAACTTTCCTGTCCATTTTAATTCGTAGACTTTGTAATACTGAACTTGATATTTGTCATGTCCGAGAAGGAAGAACACAAGAAGAAGCACGGCTTTCTTTCGTTTCTTCACTTCACCAAAAAGCCGAAGGAAAGTAAAGAGGAGAAAGAAGCCAAAGAAAAGGAGAAAAAAGAGAAGAAAGAGAAAGAAAAAGAGAAGAAGCGGCGGTCCAAGCGGGTGAGTACATCCTTTGATGCTAAGCAAAATGGGACTCCCGTGATAACCACGAACCCTCCTCAAGCATTATTACCCAAAAAAAATTTCGACTGGCAAGAAAGTACCAAACGTGTGATCAACGAAGAACGCATTGAATCATTTCCAATCGCCGGGGACTTACCGCGACTTTTAAAGCACCTTCGAATCACTAAAGAACTTGAAAATGGAGAATATGACGTTCTCTTCCCTACCGATGATAAAGAGTATCAAACTAACACTGCGGGTGACTGTTTCGACTTGATCAAGTGTATTACACAAATATTAGAAGGCGACGAACAAACAAAGCGAATCGAAGACGAGTGGAATGCCGTAATGAGTAACGACCAAGACATGAGTGTCCAAAAGACCTTTTTAATGCGAATTCTTTCTAAGGTCTTTGTTGAAGAAGGTAAGTTCAAGCCGTCGTCTCCCGTCATCAATTTCCTAAAAGGAGTAAATCAAAAGATTATAGCAAATTCAACTCTCCGTTTGAAAATGGTATGTGGGACAATGCCTTTCAAAGACTCTCGTTTGTGACTATATATAACTCTTTTTACTATACAAGTAACTAGTAATAGAATGTATACTAGTTATACTATATAGATATAATTTATAGTATTAATACTATTAATAATAGTAACATTTAGACCCCATGTTTTGGGAGATAGTCATTGTGTTTCAAGACAAAGCTTATGTGATACATTACAGAAAACAAGAAAGCATCAGTAAAAAGCCTGAGGAATATTTCAGATTCGAGTGGGAACTTCGTCTTGTCTTTAACAATGAGTTGACTCAGTTTTCGGAGGTCGGGATGGGGGTGTCCACTATCGAGTTCGACCCACTCACAAAACAAGAAACAAGAAAGCTTGTATTAGAGACACTCAAACCAATTTGTTTCGCAGATTTCACTGTTACTGATATCGACAAAAACGAGGAGGAGTGATTGTTTTATTTTATGTTCTTTTGTGCTTCATTTTTGTTTTTATAAATGTTATTCAATACGTCAAACTTTCAAATTTGCAATAATAAAAATCTTTATAGCTTTAAATAGTTTAATTCTTCATTATGACCGTCGATACTATTTAATAGTATAATTAATTATTATAATATAGTTTCAATGGAAAAGAAATTGGACGATTTTACTTTAGAGAAATTAAGTGGCATATGCCAACGAAAATGCCTAAAAATGGATTAAAAGAAATCACTTAGGTTGTTGCATGCCGATGACTCTTTTGCACTCTGGGCAACTATGAACTGCAGTTTGAACGAGTGGAATGCACAAGAAGATCAAACCGATGCAGCAGCATCCAAAGAAGGAAGTGAAAAAGCAGATCAAAATGCACATCAAATATGAGAACACGCCATTTTCATATTTGACAGTTGTCAAAACGGTTTGTTGACAATTTGGGCAAACGACTTGTTGTGGCATATGACCAAACGAAATTGGAGCGCCTTGTGTTTGGACTTGAGGAGCTGTGCCCACCGTGATTGGTTGTTGGTATTGTTGTGGTGGTTGTGGTTGGTATTGTTGTTGATAAGGGATTTGAGTTGGTGGAGTCGGTTGCATAGGAGGCTGAGTCGGTTGTATTTGTGTTGGAGCTAATAAAGGTTGTTGGTCATTTGATTGAGCGACTGGTTGATATTCCATTTGAGAAAGTTCAAGTAATTCATTTTCAGTTCACTTATATAATAACACAAAAGAACTATCCAAAATGGAATGTTTATATGTGTGTCATACAAATCAAATTGTGTCATGTATAATTATATAAATAGTTTGTTGCCAATTATTATTAAAAATATTATTATTAGTTTAAGAATAATAATGTTTCATTACGTTGTATTGGCATTTATAGATTTTTGGTTAATTAAAGATAGTTCTATAATTGATGCAAAATTAATTCTGAATTTGATGGTAAAAATGAATTATTAATTGCTTGTTAGATCAAAGTTACTATTAAAATTAATTTGATTATATAATTTGTCAGGCATTTTTCATTATGTGATGACTAGACAATTTAAGCAATTGTTCTCCTTCTTTTTTTTAAATATTAATAACATGAAAAATGCGTTCTTTTATTAAAACGTGGTTACTTAAATAATAAATTTTGGGGTCATTTTTTCAAACAAAATTTATGAGTAAAAGTATTAATAGACAATTGAACGAAATCTATTATTAATATCTGATATTCATAAATCTAAAAAAATAATAAAATTTAAATTAAATATATAAATTTATTATAAAGTCCAGCTTGTTTGTAAATTATAGTAAATTATAATATTTATTGTTATTAATTAAAAACATTTTGTATTTTTTCAAAAACATTAATTAAAAAAATCAAAAATAAAAAAACATTCAAAATTATACAATAAAAAATAAAACCAACCTTATGGTTAAAAAAAACAATTCATGTTACCGAAATTGACATACAAATACAACGAAATTTTGTTGTTATGATCGTGTTAATTTAAGTTACCAACTGCACGTGTTTTATTATTATAATAAAAAATAAAGATTTGGCAAACATAAAAGAAAATATAACCGTAATTTATCACACAAATTTATTAATCAATTATTTAGTCGAACAAAACTACACAATATTTAAAAATTAAATGTGTACTTTTGAGGCAGTTGACTTAAAACAACAAATATGAACTTGAACCATTTTATAATTATTATATATTTTATTTTAAAGTTATTTGAATCATAAAAAATTTATTCAAATAAAATATACAGTGTTTGTTTTATTACCATCAATTTGATTTTTTCTATGTTTATATTAATTCATTAAAACAATCAAATAGATTTTGTAAAAATGTGGATAGTTCAAAACTTTATTATTAACAATCATCCACTGTTAAAGTATGGAGAACTTAAGAATAATGTAAAAATAACTACTGTGAGTAAAAAGAAAATTAACGTCTTATCACTCGATATTGGTTTTCCACTGAACTGCGTTGTCGACAGGAAAACTATAATTTCGAGCCTTATGTTTCAATAAAATTCCTCAAATTGATGAACGTGCACATTGAAATACAAAAAGTTCTCACGTCAGTTGTTCCCATAAGACAGAGCGATAGATACTCATAAGTACAAGTTGTATTAAAAATTGTACTTCTGGAGTTTATAACAGTCGACAAAGAGTGGAAGTGATTTGTTGAGTAACAATTGATTGTGAACTCTCTAGTAAACTTATTGTAAATGAAAGGAAAGTTCTTTACTAAAACTGCACATGTTGGATATAATTTTAAAATCAAGACTAAAAAGTATGAAGAAAAGACTCAAATGAAACATTTAAAAAAATGATACCTAACTGTTTAAGGCACCATACTTAATTGTGTTTGATATCTCAATTCAAACACTATTCAAATGGCTCAAGTCGAGAGAACCCAATTTCTCTATTTATTATCAAAAATATGGAGTATATACAGTGACTTATAATGGATTTGTTAGCGTCATTTATTTTATAATTACATTATTGATTGCATAATTTAATTTAAGTTCTTGTATTTTGTTATTAATACTGAGTTTGATAAACGGATAGTGTGGTTTGTGATCATGTTTAAACATTTCAGAAATGTACTTGAATGAAATAAAAATGGTTTTATCATCCAGGTCTCTAATAGCTTTGATTGCAACTTTACAATTCTTTTCTATACATTTGAAAGCGCGAGGGTTGCATCCAGTTTGGTAAAACACGTAATCATTTATAATAGGTAAATATTGTTGTCTTTGACTTTTTACAGACAATACGACTTATTGTTATTGTTCATTTTAGTTAGTTGAATTGATGTGACATTTTCTTTTTCTTACAAAGTGTCACGAATAGTTAGTTCGGTATTTTCAACATGTTCAATATTGTTGAACATGAATAGACTACTAGTTAAAATATCATAGAAAACATTTAGTGTTTTTTTTGGCATGAAACAAACATATTAGTTGGGTTGACCAAAAAAGTCCATTTATATTAAAATGATATTAAAAAATCCAATTTTCATTTTTTATAAATGAATCATTTTTAACATTTTATAAATATTTGAAAATTGTTTATTTATTTTAATCAAAATGGTTTAAATATAAATGATAAATAAAATAAAACAATTGATTTTTTTAGAATAAGTTTTCTAGTATGTGAAATTTACAGAATGAGTTATCCAGAATGGATTTACAGGGCATCATTTTTTCATATATAAAATAGAAAAAAAACATAGTTCCAACGTTTTAAACAAATAGATACATTTTATGTTCTATTTTCGATAGATAAAGGCTTTGACTGTAAACAATCGTTTTTTACTAATAATAAGTTTTTTAAAATTAATAATTATTAAAATAATAATTAATAAAATTATTATTTTTTAAACAACTTTTTGTTTGAACCTCACAACCACCATTAATAATATTTTCATTTAAAAGCAGAATAAATATTTCAATGGTGAAAATTGAGGGTATCACATCATGGTAGTGTCAAAATACTTCGCAACGATCAAAGACTTCATTAACTTAGAATTTGTATGCAAAAAGTACAAAAACAACATGACAAAATTTCACTTTAACCCAATTCCAGTAAACAAGAAGACAATAAAATACTTTCCAAACATAGAGACTCTAAATCTTTGGCGCCAAAAAGACGAGACTTTTGGGAATTCTCTTTTTGGTGATGAAATACCAACGTCATACTGTAAGACCGACTTCTATCGAATTAATGTTTGGTTTAGCCAAAATTAAACAACCACACAAAATCACTTGGCTTCCAACATTAGTTATAAAAACATTACATAGACAAATCGAAACAAAAGGTTGTATAGTGATGTCATCTATACACCATTAAAAGTCTTGACAAAGAAAGTTTTAAAAATTTCCAAAAATAAGTGTCATTATGATTAAAAAACAATAAAAATAAAAAATATATTAATAATATTATTTGAATTAAAATAAATATAATAAAAATAAAATACAAAACAATAATGAGAAATTTTTAATTTGAATTTTATTTATATTAAATAAATAATAAAATAAATATTAAATTAAAAATATATAATGAAATAATCTTATATAAAATATAAAGATAATGAATAACGCCATTCAATAGTGTTATTAATTAAACAACAGGGTGAACTAACTGTTGCCATATTTGTAACACTTTTTAATAGACAAATTTTATTTGTCATAATTTTATTTTGATCTTTTGAACACTTTAAGTTAATCGCAGTGGTATAGATTCAACATTTATTTTTAACCACTTTAAGTCAATAGCAAGTGGTGTTGAATGATTATTTTAGTTTATATTTCTTTTTTAAATATCAAAATGTTTTTCCTTTGATTTGTTCCTTTCTCTTTTTTTATCTCTTTTATTTTTTATCAGTAAAAATTTTTTAATATATTAAATTAATAATTATAATAAAAATATTTTAGTATTTACAATTTCGTAATTTTGTTTTAAATTTGATTTTTATTTGAGTTTTATTTTTACAACTGTTTTTAGATAAATATAAATTATTATAATTTATATTTAGTAAATTGTTATAATTTTTATATCTTTTTATTTGTTCCAAAA
>NW_004440445.1:565226-573394 GCF_000330505.1 Entamoeba invadens IP1
TCCTTTTAATTGTTTAAGGAAAAAATAAACAATTTTATTTGCGAATAAAAGTATTCAATTAAATCTTTTGATGTTCGGATTTGACAATTTAATAAAAATGTTGAATATGTTAATTGAATTACTTTTAAAATCGTTTAATATAAATTTTATAATTATAGTATTAACCAATATAAGTTAAGGGTGTAATTGATAAAACATTATTTCATAAAAACAAATAACATTTTTGTGTTTAATGATATGTTATTCAATTAAACTTTCACGATAAATATAATATAGTGAAAGTCATACACTTAAAAACGACTTAAATAATAACACAATTGATTAATAATAAGTATAGTGAGTGTATAGAAAACCTTAAACACGGTTATAAAAATGTACTTTATTATAGTCTTATTTTATGTTTTTTCAAATGTTCAGCCAATTAAATAAATAAACGAGTCGATAAATAATACCACTTTTAAGCTTTGGTATATTTTTCAATTAAAAACAAAAGGTTTTAAAATGGATGCTTTCAATATAATGAAAGAACTATTTTCTTTAAAGAGTATAACAGACATACATTTAATAGACTAACTTTTAACAAAATATGATTATTTGACCAAACCTACATCCATCATCAATACATGTCTTACTTGACTCTGATTTATTTTGTGTCGTCGTGTTACCTTTATCTGCTTAAGTCTTTAGATGGTTTTTAATATTTTAATATTTACTACTTTTATCAATATTTATACTTGGGTACATTTTAAAAAATATACATCTATCTTATACACTTTCGTATTCTTGGGATCATGCATTTTTATACTCCTTTCATGCTCTTTGTTTTAAGCGTTT
The DNA here is from genome assembly GCF_000330505.1 of Entamoeba invadens IP1. Classification (NCBI taxonomy): domain Eukaryota; phylum Evosea; order Mastigamoebida; family Endamoebidae; genus Entamoeba; species Entamoeba invadens. Next base: position 566,061 of record NW_004440445.1, read on the forward strand.
TGTAACTGGAGATTTGTCGACTGTGAGTACAAAAAATGAATAAATGTAAGTTTTAGCAGAGCATCCACATACATTTGTAAATGGTCCACATTTTAAATGTATATTCTGTTTATAATATACATTTTAAAGAGAATGAGTTTACAAATGATTACAAATTTATACCAAAGAGCGATTTGTGTGTCGGGTTGTCATTGTTTTTGGTGTGAAACTAATTAATCACCAATATCTTTTGTGATTAAATGTTGGTTATCTCTGTTTAAAAACGAAAAAAAAACAAATAACATAATATTATTTAACACGTTCAAAACAGAAACGTAATAATAATAAGTTTTTATTTTTTTCTTTTACCTAAACCCTTTTTTTGCCTTCATACACAAAACAAATTTTTGAAATTTTTTTATTTTTTTTATCAACTTAAATTTGAATTTGTATATTTTATAGTCACACAAATAAACATGAATGAGTTTGTTTGTGTAAAACAAGAGCAAAGCTTAAAAAAGAAAGATGGGGTCTAATGATGGTTTAATATATTTGGTTGTTTTTTTATAAAGAGAATATTGTCATTTGATTATAACGATATTGGTGTTTATATTGTCGTTATATTTGTTAATGTGACTATTTGACGTTGTTTGTTATTAAGTGGATTGTCGATGTAGCGTTTTTTGTTTTAATGTTGTAACACAATAAAGCGATATGAAATTTCGTCCAAAAAGATTATTTTTGATCAATCTTAGGTAATTGAGTTCTCATTTGTTTATTATTTTAAGTAAAATAAAACTGACTATTGGCCGGTTTGGGTTAGAAAGGGGTTTTTGAATAAAAATAATAAAAAATGATTTGGACAATTTTCTTTTTACTTATTTTTCTTCTTAAAAAAAAGTTTTGGGTTGTGAAAGTGTTAAAGAAAATATAACCACCAAGGATTTACTTATTAGGCTTCATACCCGAGAATTATATAATCAAAAATAAGTATCGAAAAAGGCTAACATAAAGGCTAAATTTTTTTCTTTCCCGTTTTATTAGCGTTTTTCGATACTAATTTTTGATAATAAAATTATCGGTTACGAAGCAACTATATATGGCAACATCAATTTTTTCAAACCTTTTTAATTTTATGAACAATGGAATTGTATTATGTAAAAATTCATTTGAATTAAATAATTCAACTTAATAATAAAACTATTAAAAACAGAGTTACATGTCATTAACTGTACGTGTCTTAGGATGTGGAGGAAACTTAGGTATGGGAAACCAGACAACAAGTTTTATGGTATATAAAGGGGACTACACTAATGAGACGGATATTGCATTAATAGATGGGGGAACTGGTTTAACACGTTTAAGTCTCGAAGACATCAAAAGAGTGAAAGATATAGCCATTACTCATTCTCACATCGACCACATCACAGGAATGTGTTTGTTAGTCGAAGCCTTTTGGGATGAGACGTTGACTCTCTCAGTACATCCAACACTTCATTGTTCCTCACTTGTACTCAAGCAAATGGAAGACACCATATTCAAGCCATCGCTCTGGATGAATTTAATAGAGCGCAAGTTTTATGAATACAATGAAATAGAAGACGGCGAGACTCACACATTAACCAATGGAATTACTATCACTGCAATTAAGGTGAAACACTCCACTCTCACTTTTGGATACATCGTTTCCAATGAAAGTTCCTCATTTGCCTTCACCGCAGACACTTGTTACTATGAGCCATTTTGGGTAGCCCTTTTTCAAGTGAAGAATTTAAAAGCTGTAATCTCCGAAGTCTCCCTCCAAAATTCTTTACAAGATCGTTGTGATGCTTCATGTCATATGTGTCCAAATTACTTACAAAAAGGTCTTCAATTCCTCGACAAAACAGTCAAAGTGTATGCCTCACATATTAAGACTTATTGTTGGAACAAAGTCTGCGAAGAGTTAAAGCAATTGGATCGGGAGGTCATCATTTTACACGACGAAATGGTCCTTCATTTCTAAATAATCAAATTTGTGGTATTTAAAATGTTATATAAAACATTTTCTTGGTCGCAAGAAAATGTTATTTGGATCCTAGCAAAATGAGTTCCTTTTCTGAACTGAAAAAAGTATTCAGACGATGTCAAAGGAAGTCCCGTTGTTGTACAATAAAGAATTGAAAGAGGACGAAATAGTATTATCGCAGTTTGAGAATGTAGTGTTTGAGAATTTGCAAGTCCCAATTAAGTTAGTGAAGAACGTCCCGAACCCCGAGGTGAACGAGAAAATAGAAGAGAAGAAAAGAAGGAAGTACTATAAACTTGCCATATCAGAGTCACCATTTCTCCTTACATCGGGCGGAACACAACCAGCAATACCTTCAGCACCTTCCCAACCAATCACTTCATTCACAAGTAGAAAAGTAAGAGATCAAGACAAATTCGCTCTCATTCAACTTGAAGACGACGGCACAGTCCAAATCAATGTGCTCGATGAGTACTGGATCTTTAATAAGAAATTTGAATCAACAAAGAACCTCTCGAACATCGCGCCGGAAGAAGAAAAGGCTGAGAAAGAGACGGAACCAACACGACAACGACATCTTCCAGGAGAGAATAGTGATGAAGAACAAAATTCGCATTTCAGCGACAGGTACGCCGACGACGACGATGAATTCAATCCCGGAGGAAAGAACGACTCCTTTTCGACATCATCGGACTCGGAAAACGAGAAGAAGTCGCGGAAGAGAGGAAGCGAAACACAAAAACCCCAAACGAAAATCGACTTGAAGGAAGCTATTATCAAAGAATTGAAAGCAAACGGAGAGGAAATGTACGCAGATGCGTTGTTTAAGAAATTCAACCCAGAAGGTTTGCAAGACTTGAACGAAAAAATCGGAAAGATTTGCCAGAAGATTGTCGACGCTACTGCAGAAGAGAACGGACCGACTCTGTTCAGCTTGAAGCAAAACATCAAAAAAAGAGAAAGACGCGAAAAAAGAAGTGAGAAAAAAAAGAGTGAGAAAAAAGAGAAGAAAAATTGAATGACAAAAGTTGGATTTATCCGAGAATTGACCTTCGTTAGTTTTATTAATATAGTTAATAAATTCAATTATTATTATTCATCTCAAGTATTTTGAGAGGATATTTATGATACTATAAATATAGCAGTATATACTAAAAAATAAGAACAGTTGTATTTTAGAACTTTAAAAGAAACAGAATAAACAGAGAAATGGCAGTGGAGATTATCAATGAGTTTAAAGATACAAAGAGTGTTGCCGTTTTGTCAAAGGCGAATGAGAAAGAGACAAGTTAGTTTTTGTTTAAAATTAGTAAATCACTTACAAGAGTCATATATAGTTTATTTTATTACTAAACAACAAATTAATGCGAGTGAACAAGAGTCGGTGATTAAGCAAATTGAGGGAAACCCTAGTCAAGGGCTTTTGATGCAAAACGATAAGTTTCGGAAGTATCTTATTGAGATGCAATATGACACGATGACAACAGGATATAACGTGGACGTGATATCACCGGCAACCGAAAGAGATATAGACAAGAATAAACCCCATTATTTTAAAATGGTTACAGAAACGCAAGAGATGTATAACACTAAAACAAACCAATTTATAGAAAATATGCCACAAACAGAATTCAAGTGGATTTATAACATTTTGGATGGCGTTTCCGAACAAGAAAACGTGTTATTCAAAACTCACGATTTTTTGGCTGTTTTAGACATGAAGTGGGATAGACAAAGAAAAGAAGAGATCTATGGGTTGGTTCTTGTCGAAGATAGAAAACTCCATTCCGTTCGTTCGCTTGATGGAAGTCATATTGAAATGTTGGAAAGGATTCGAGACGACACTATTGAGTGTTTGTCTGAGAAGTATGGCGTCAATAAAAACGAAATTATCACGTTTGTTCACTACTTGCCTTCTTTTTGGCACTTCCACGTCCACTTCTGCTCAATCTATTCTCCACTCTTTAAAAGCGCAAATGTTAATATCGGTAAAGCTATTATGCTTGATGACGTCATTCAAAATCTAAAATTGGACAATGACTATTACAAGAAAGTTGATATCACCATCAAAATCGATGTCAAACACCCACTTTACAAGATCCTCGTCGAATAACATTTTTAATTACAAAACTACATAATTGTTATGGGTTGAATTTGGAGGTATTAAACTATAATATTATAATATTTTATTATTGTTATTATAATATATTAAAATTGTGTAATGTCTAATTCTTTTTCTTAAATATTTTCTTAACTGTTTATTTACTCTAACTGTAATTGTATTACTATTCAAAAATTGTAAAAGAAATAATAGAAGGGGTTTAAAAAAAGCTGTAAATTTTTACTTGTTGATTTAAATAAAAATATAATTAAGATATAGTTTATTTTACCATTTGTTTTTTCGAAAAAATAATATTATTTTCAACTCGTAATTAAATAGAAAGTTCTTTATTGTAACATATAATTTTCGAATTCCCGATTAGTTCGAGGCAAATCTCCAAAGATAATTTTAACTTGTGGCGACAATATTTACTTTCGTTTCTTTTTTATTTATTTCATAATTATTTGTTGTTAATTTAAAAAAAAAAAATAGATATATATAATTAAATTAATTTTGTTAAATAAATCGGGAAATTAAAGAACAATTAATTAATATAAAAAAGAATTTCGAATAATTTACGACCAGATTTCTTCTCCAAAAAAGTTAACCACAATCCAGATATTGCTTCAAATATCATTTGTTGAAAAAAGGAGATATAACATCACCATCTTCCAAAAATGAAAATAAACTATATATTATTAATAAATTAAATCAAAATTATAGTTCGTGTTTTCTTTTTGGGAAGAAAAAGCCTTTAGATGAAAAGACCTCACAAAAATTAAGTCTTTTCATTGCCTTAAAATTTTTAAAAAGTAATAAAGAGAAACCCCGAAATATTCCATCAATGAAATGTGTTACGAAGGAAGTTGTTAATTAAGAATCTCATCCACACTTCGTGTCACCACCTGTCTGAACTAATAAAAAGGGTCACCAATCAAGAAATTCAGAGAGTTTCAATGTCAGAAAAAACCACAAATTACAAAGAGCTTGGCTTAGTCAACCATAAGGAGATGTTCTCCCATGCTATTCATGGCGGTTTTGCTGTCCCGGGTTTCAACTTCAACAACCTCGAGCAAATGCAAGCAATCATCCAAGCCTGCACTCAAGCCAAATCCCCAGTCATTTTGCAAGTCTCAAAGGGAGCCAGACAGTATGCTAATGCCACTTTGTTGAGAAACTTGGCCAGAGGTGCTGTTGAGTATTCAAGAGAGCTCGACCCAGAGCACAAGGGTATCCCAATTTCTTTGAATCTTGACCACGGAGCTGACTTCGAAATTTGCAAGGCTTGTGTCGACAATGGTTTCTCCAATGTTATGATCGACGGATCTGCTCTTTCATATGAGAAGAACGTTGAATTGACCAAGAAGGTCTGTGACTACGCTCACCAATTCGGTGTCACTGTCGAAGGTGAACTCGGAGTTCTTGCCGGTGTTGAAGACGATGTCGCTGCTGAACAACACGTCTTCACTGATCCAAAGGATGTCGAAGCTTTCGTTAAGGCCACTGGCGTCGACTCACTCGCTATTTCTATTGGAACTTCTCACGGTGCTTACAAATTCAAACCAGGAATGCATCCAAGAATTAGATTGGACATTCTCCACGAATGTGAACAAAGAATCCCAGGCTTCCCAATTGTCCTCCACGGTTCATCTTCAGTCCCACAAGAATGGGTCAAGGTCATCAACCAATACGGTGGAAAGCTCGAGGACACCGTCGGTATCCCAGAAGACCAAATCAGAGAGGCTGTTAAGTCTGCTGTTTGTAAGGTCAACATTGACTCTGATGGAAGACTCGCTATGACTGGTGCCATTAGAAAGTTCCTCGCTGAAAACCCAACCAAATTCGACCCAAGAGAGTACCTCGGACCTGCTAGAGAGGCTCTTAAGGCTTTGTACCTTCACAAGGTTTCCGATTTGGTCTTGAACTCTGCTGGAAAATCATGGTTCTAAACTAATTCAACCATAGTTTTGGTATTTGTTTTATTTATTAAATTTGTATACTAAAAAGTGTTATTAATAATAGTTAAATTATAATAATATTATAATATTTATTAATAATTTACAAAATATATTAATTTTAATTAAATATTATTAGAAAATGTTTTATTGAACCATTTTAAAATAGTTAAAATAACTTGACACAATAGTAAATATAATAAGATGATTCACATGAAAGTAATGAGGAAGCAAACAACACAAACAAGAATAAGAGAAATCACAAAGAGAGTTGTGAATGAGAGTCTTGCAAATAATCTGGCGCGCTTAGAACTGCTTTTGTAAAAGAGTAAAAAGCAAAGGATCCACAGACCAAAGCAGAAAAATCCGAAAATGTAAAGCAACACAGCAATCATGTCTGTGTGTTGCGTTTGCTTTTCTGGCCCAACAACATCAGGGTTGATGTGTGGTAAAACAACGACGGGTTTGTTGGACACAACTTCTGTTTGGTAATATGGATTGATTGATTGGTTTGGAGTTATTTGTGGGTAGATCGGCGAGTACATTAATTCTGTGGCTTGTTGAAAGGGGTACGGCTGCTGTTGCATCGCATATGTTTCCATTTGTCTCTAAATTTCTCAAATTTTCAGGCATTTTAAGTTGGTTTATTCTGTTAAGAACTATTTCTGATAATTTCAAAATATCAAGATATGAGTGGAAAGTGAGTCATCAACAAAATGATGAAAAGGAGATTTTTTTTATTTTTAAAAAAGTTTATAATTGTTGACCCACACTGTTTATTAATAAGTTATTATTTATTTATAGTTTCAAACTATAAATAATTATTGTTTAAGATTTTTTGGTTTAGTGAATAATATTTTTTTTATTATTTTTATTTTAAATAAATTGTTATATTATTGTTATAATAAAATGGTTAAATTTATTAATTTTTATAAACCAATTTTTAAATTTTTTTCCTATTTTTTATAACTCAACACAAGAAAAATGTAACAATTGACATATTTAACACTAAAAAAGATCGATGCCAATATAATTATATATCTATTTTAATGTTTTTAAATTAATTATTATTTTAAATAACTACTGTCATTTGAAATTATCTTATAAAAAAACAATAGAGTTTGTTGTTAAATATCATCTGATTTTTATCAACAGTAATAAAAAAATCAAAATTTTAAAGAATGGTTGTTATAATTAATTATTTTTTATTATATTATATGTGTACTATTAAAATATTTAAAAAACGAGTTTATTAATAAAAAACTTTAACTTTGAACTTATTAGCAAGTTT
>NW_004440445.1:573494-577298 GCF_000330505.1 Entamoeba invadens IP1
ATTCCCATTGAATTCAATTTGATTTCAATAAAAAAATTATAATAATAATAATAAATATAAATTATATAAATAGTCCAGTATGAAAAAAATGACGATTTAATTATTATTTTTATATTTTTTATATTTTGTTACAATTCCTGATAATTTTGTTGATAATTCACTAATATTCAAATAAGTTCTATGGCATGGAACGCTAAAAAAACTTGTAATGAATCCGACTTGAAAACAAAAAAAAACTTATCGGAACCTTAGAGAATCAAGAACCTTTTTAATCTCCTTCGAAAAAACAACAAAACATTTTTTTTCCGATAAAAAAAAAACTTCTCGAATGGGTTTCTTTTTTATTTTTATGATTTGTGTTGATTTTTGTAGTCAATAGATAATTATAATATTTTATATTAAAATAAGAGCTAAAAACTGGATTTAGTCACAGATAGATATCAATTTGAAAAAACTACAAAGTATTTTTTATTTTTTCATTAAGGACTATCGTATAGTATCTTAATTGTAATAAAACTATACAATACATATCCAACGATCCTTTATGTTCGTTATTTTTACCTAAATTCTGAATGAATGAAAACTGAAAACAATTATTTTTTTCGATGATTAAAATGGTTTTAAACTCCCAATAAAAGAGGGATTTCTCTCTAATTAACCAAATTGTATCGATGCGAAATTTCATAAGGACTGAGCCCTTACATATTCAACTCAAAATCCTTTATACAACCGATGACAATGAAATCGACCAAAACCTTTACCACTAAGATCTCAGAGTCACGAACAAAGAAAGCGTTAAGTACTGCGTCACTTATTCTCTTTTCACTGAATCAAGATGCCAAGATCAAATTTAATTCCACCAAAGAGTCCAACTATGCCGAGAAAGTATTTATTGGTGAAGAATTTAAAATAGAAGGGAAGGTTTATACCCGTCCCGATTTTTTAAAGACAGCTTATCTATTCAACAATGAAATGCATAACATCATAAAGGTGTGTCTATTATATCATTAATAAATATAACTATCAATATTAATAAATGAATAAATAAAGAAACTATAAGTATTAATCAATAGGAAGCAAAGAGAAAAGGCGTCCGAGACGTTACTGTGAATTACAACATGTTACGCTCAATGCAAAATTCGGTGATTCCCGAAGTTAAAGAAGACCAAAATTCCAAAGTGCGAAATAAAAATAGAGAAGCCGCCTTTTCCAACTTTTTAGCAGTGTTTTTACTCGAAAGAGGGTTTACACTCGTCACTTCGACAAAGAAGATGAAAATGTCATCGAAGACAATCCAGTTCTATGCCTGGGCAAAAATCATCCCGCCCGTCGGCAACTCGTTCTCGGTGAATGAAAACAAGAAAGTGTTAGCCGATGTTTTGAAAGGTCTCAAAAACTTTATAAGTGTCTTTAATATCCCTCCCGACTGCGGGTCAGCTGAATTACTGTGTAACATCGAACAACAAAATTACTTGAAAATTAATCGGCCACAAAAAACTCCAAGTGCTTTCCAACCTTCAAAAGTACTTTTTCAAGTCATTTAAAATTCGATGGGCTTCATCTCCTCTGTATACATTTATCACTTTTTCATTCATGTTTTTAATTTCAATTACTATAATAACTTTCCTATAGTAAAAGACAAATGTTATATTTTAGTTTGTTTTTCATTAAAGTTGTAAAATTTGTTTTATAAATCAGACCTGTTACTTTGAGTCATTAATTGGCTCTGTGTTTTTATTGACAAGACGGTTGTGTGTTAAAGTTTCACCCCATTGATACACAAACACTTTGAAAGTGTAACTTGACATTAAAGACTTTGTCATAGAAGAATACGACTCAATAGGGTTTCCTCAAAAAGGGAAGAACTGAAAATTGCAAAATGAAACGTGACTTGAGTAAGAAAGCGATTCCAGTCATTGCTGATGAGGATTTAGACAATTTGAGTGAAGAAGGGGAATGCTGTGCGCCTAACCCAACTTCATTCAAAATGACTGGAAAGTTTGACGGAGAACTCAATTTCATTAACGGGTCTCTTTCTTTCAAAGGAAAGTTCGACGGGAGTGTCGAATCAATTCAACAAGACGAACAAGACTTCCCACCAATTTCCGAGAGTCACGACGAATCCGAAAGCAAGAACGTTGAAGTCAAAAAATTGGTTCCAACGGACAAAACTGCAGACGAAGAAGAAAGTGACTCTGAACACTTATCACAAGCTTCTGATGAACATTCTGAAGAAGACGAAAGTAAGAAGAAACATTACGACGCCGAAAAACTCAAAACCCCACCTAACCCAGAAGATTGTAAAACACAGTGAATGATTTATTGGTGTGTTATTTAATATTTGGATATTATCTATACTTTATAAAGATATATTATTAATATTAATAATAATATAAAGATATATTACTAATAATACATATAAATATTTATTATTATATTTATAATGATATTCTAACAAATTGATTTGTCTTCGACAAAAAATAGTATTAATTTAATAAAATTAAATTAATACATTAGAAATTGTCTTGTTTTTATCCACAAAAAGAGGTTAACTTTTTTATAACACAATTAATTAATAATAAACAACTTAAGGTAGATAGTTGTTAATCTACCTTAAGGCAGATAGTAAAGAAATCATAAAATATAATTTGTAGTAACTCGAACAAAATAAGAAAAAAGAAGAAAAAGTTGATTTTTTAGGAAATATATCATAATCAAATTATTAAAAAACGATAAGTTACTATGATAATAATAAAAAATAATTAAAATTATAATAAATTAAACTTAATGTTATTAAAATACAGTTAATTTAAATTATCAAAAAAGAAAAACTTTTCTTCACGAGACCTCAAAAAAGGAAAACCTCAAAAAAAATAGGGTTTTGGAATAAGAAGATCTTTTTTCCTCTTTTTGTTTTCAGAAAATAGATTCTGGATGAGTAAGGCTTCATTAGAGAATGAGCAAACAGTGAAGTATCACTTCTATAACACACCATGTATATTAATAGCTGTTGCGGGAGGGACTGCTTCTGGTAAAACAACGTTTTGTACACAAGTCTCCAAAACCCTTGAAGGCGAGAAATTTGTAGTAGTTTCCCAAGATTCGTTCTATCGCCCATTGACTAAAGAAGAACATGACAATGTCGCAGAATACAATTTTGACTCTCCCGATGCATTTGATTGGCAATTGATAGTCGACACATTGAAAAACATTAAAGCGAAGAAACCGGTGTCATTACCAATTTATGACTATGTGACGCACTCAAGAAAACCAGAATGGGTTCCTGTCGAAGTTGGTGATGTTGTTATGTTCGAAGGACTATACACCTTTTTCCAAATGAAAGGGTTTGAGGAATACGTCAAACTGTTCGACTTGAAGATCTTCATCGAGTCTGACGACGACACCAGACTCGGAAGAAGAATTTTAAGAGACATGAAGTTCCGAGGAAGAACACTCGACTCAATTCTTTTTCAATACAAAAAGTTTGTCAAACCCGCTTATGAGGAATGGGTGTATCCTCAACGTATTAGAGCTGACGTCATCGTCCCTTGGTGTGAAATAGACCAGAAAAAGAAAACCAACTTCTGTGAGATGCCTGCTCTTAAAATGGTGTCTCAATACATCAGAATGTTTTTTACACACATCCCTTTCCAAAAGGTACTTTCAAAAGGTAACATTGAAATCTCTGCTGACTTAGACTGTTATAAGGCAAGTCTTTCCGACCAAGAAAAGTGATTGAATGTCATGTGATTGATTTTGTTTTACTTTTTTAATTATTTACTATTATTTACTATTATTTTATAT
>NW_004440445.1:577398-638703 GCF_000330505.1 Entamoeba invadens IP1
TTATTTAATGTAATATGATTATAACATACTATATTAAATAAAATAAATACTATATAAGTATAGTATATGAGTAAATGATTAAAGATTGAGAACAAGACAGCACAAGAGGCAATTACTTACTTCAATGGGACGAACTTAGAAGAGTGGGTAGCACCGACACCGGGTCTTCCGTGTGTGACTGGTTTGTAAGTGATTGAGAACTCACCGAGGTAGTGTCCGAGCATTTCTGGTTTAATTTCGACGGTGGTGAATGTCTTTCCGTTGTAGACGCCGATGACTGATCCGATCATGTTTGGCAAAATGATTTTGTTTCTGCATTGAGTCTTGACGGTCTTTGGTTTTTCGTCAGCTTTAGTGGCCTTCTTGATCTTCAACAATTTCTTAACAAGGCGTTCGTGTTTCAACTTTGGGGAGCGGGCATACGATCTTCTGCATCGGGCATCTAACATTTTCACAAAGTCGGGCTCTGGCATGGCAGTGATCTCTTCGAGGGATTTGCCCTGGAACTCAAACTTCTTGAAGGTACGCTTCTGTCTCTGGTTGTCAGACATCGCCTCTAGTGACAATCAAGTTCACTTGACCAGCTACAACCCTATCCCATCGGTTACTAGTCGGGTTTAATTATTTTACTATTTTTATAGTTCTTTCTCCTTTTTTCTTTGTTTATTTTTATCGGTATATTCATTTTTTAAAATCGTTTTTTTTGGTATAATTCTCAATAATTTTCCGTTATAATGTAAATTTTTTTATGATTTTTAATTGTTCATTAGTATTAATTAATAAACTATATATGGTACTATACTGAAAATACTCTAATTATAATTATTAATATAGATAATAATAGTACCCATTAAATAAAGCTAAATATACTATAAATTATACTATTAAAACAATAAAAATTGAATACACTTAAATAAAAAATATGGTTTTTTATAATTAAAAACTCTCTTATACAATAAAACCTCCCAAGAGCGGGCATTTTAAGCCAATCAAACTTTAATTACCGCTCGATAGAGAACTCTATTTTTAGTTTCAGTCCAAAAAATGCCCACTCTTGAGAGAACTCGCTGTTAAGAGATATATACAATCTTTCATTTATAATGAAAAAATAGAGAATAGTATTTTTACTATTTTTTTAGTAAAAAAATTACTTCGATATTCTATAGTAGACCCACAACACCAATTGACCAAGTAATTACCAGTGACCAAATAATTATCAAAAGGGTGTATTTCCCGTTATTTACCTTGGAAATAATGGATTAAAAAAGTGAAAAAAAAGGTACACCAAATAATGGTAAGAAACTTAAATCTATTTTTTTAATAGTTCTTAATGAAAGTTTTAAAACTATTTATTTTACTTCTTACACTTGTTTGGTCTCTGTCTACAGTAAAACCTCCCAAGAGCGGTACCTCTTAACAGCGGGTTCTCTCAAGAGCGGGCATTTTTTAGACTAAAACTAAAAATAGAGTTCTCTATCGAGCGGTAATTAAAGTTTGATTCGCTAAAAATGCCCGCTCTTGAGAGAACAAAATTCCCACACCCTCCCGCTCTTGGGAGGTTTTACTGTATTTTTTTGTCAACTAAAAAATATTTTTTACTGTATATTTCAATCCATTTTTTTCATCACCTTTTTTCAATCGACTTTTTTGAAAAACAATAGAAGTTCACAAGTCCCGACCTACAAGTCGAAAATTGAATCGTCGAAATCTTCCAAATTAGACACAGGTGCTTTAATAAACACTTCTTGTTGAGTATCATTATTAGTATTTTGTTGAATTATTTGTGGTATGACTTGAGCACTTTGTTTTGTATTAGTATTACTATTACACACTTTGATATCTGGTTTTATAATTTTCATAGGAGTTGACGCAACAGAATTTTCACACGTCGTTTTAGTTTGTGTTGACTCTCTCACGGAGTTAAAAGTGAGTGGTTCCAAAATTGTTTGTTTGTGATTCGTATCGAGTTGCCTGACATAGTCAGTGTCATACAACGAGTTCCCAAGGTAATTCCCAAAGAGTCGAAGTGCTCTTTTCCGCGCATCCGAGACCGCCTCTTTCTTCGCTAATTCAATCGCAGCGCCTTTCCTCGGCATCTCCGCCATCCCAACTCCAACATCTTCATGATAGGACCCATTCTTTAATGTCACACGTACTACAGCTGTCACGCCGACTTTGTACTTCCCTTTCTCAGCATCAACGTAGTCAACATTCAAATTGGTAATACAACTACTCCACCCATCAAAGCCAAATAACGCATTACTTAATTCTACAACCCGCCATGACTCAAGATATGTCAGTTTCATGTTCGAAGGGCCGGGACGAACACTCACGTAATTGACGGGAACCTTCTGTTCTAAAATTTGTTGAATTTGCTCGGGATTAGTAAAACTCTGAGTGCCAAATAAAGATCCTTCCATCGTTCCGTTCAAAACCAATCTTGAATAATTGAGATGGTAGTTTTAATAATTGTTTTTTGTTGAGTTTATTTTGTCAAATTAGCATTTTTTGGGGTGTTTTAAAGTTAACAAAAACCTCTTTCTTTTTTTATCTCTTTTTGAAAACTATAATTTGATTGTTATTTTATAACATTTGTATGGTTTTGTTTTGTAAACCTCAATTATTGGTAATGTTATTTGTTTTGTTATTAAATCACCAAAAGAAAAGTTTTAAAAATGTTTATTTCACATACATAACATGTAAATAATAAATATATTATTAAAAATAATATAAAAAATAGTAATTACCAATAACATTAGAAAGTACTATAAATTTAAATAACTCAATCACAATGGGCAAATGGCAATGGTGGAACGACAAAGAGTGGGTAGATTATAGTGAAAAAGTGAGCGACCTTATTACCGAAGAGAAGAAGAAAGATGCCACGCTATATCGAGCAGACGTTGACAAAGAGCGTTATGTCTCTGTCGATACTCTTCAGAACATATATCAAACATTTCACAAAGACCTTCCCGACGATATCAAAGGGGTTTGTGCACTTCAGCATCGCAAGGATGATGCCAATAAAGTTCGTTTAGTTCGCGAGGTACAAGACTTTCCCATCTTCAAAGAGAGTATTTTCTTCTATGGTGAGAAGGAATACAACAAGAGTATAACACGCCTTACCGCGGAGGTGAATGGGGCTCAAATAGCAGATGATTATACTTCAGCAGATTACATCGTCCTCCCGTACACTGCCAAATTTACAGAGAACATGTCGAAGATCGTCGATTATTGTAAAGCATCAAAAAAGGAGTTATATGATACCGATTGGGTTGATGAATCCGTTCAAAACGGATTCATATCCAACACTACTATTACACAGAAGTGGGTCGACTTAGTCGATGAATGGAAAAATGACCAAGCAACTTTTGTCCTTAAACATGGCTTCGATCCGCTCGAGCAAATCTCAGAGGAACCAGATTCTGAGAAGGATGAGGGATCTGGATCTGAAAATGATGAAACCTCAAACTCCGAAGGCAATGGAAATGGCTTTTTTGGGGTACCCCCATTTGTTGCTTCACCGAAACCTGATGTAAAGATTATTCCTGTGAAAAACAACATCTACGAAGGCAAATTGACATACACGACATTGAAAGAGGAATACGTCTTTCAAATGTACTTTGATGGTGATGAGAATGATAAAGTGAGTGGGATGATCACATGGATTTCATTGCACAAGTGTCAGACTCGATTTGAAGGAATAAGAAAAGACAATACATTGAATATTAAAGAAACTAAATTCTTGAGAGGATCAAGCTTTTCGGAGTTGGGAGAGTACAATTTGGTTGTTAAAAGCGCTAATATTATAGAAGGGTCATTGGCAGGCGACTTGACTGCTAAGATTAAAGTCACTAAAGTGGTACCAACTAAAAGATGCCCCGTTCTCGACTCAATGGACTTCTTTAAAAATACTACAAAAGCAAAGTTTGAGATGCAAATGAACTTGAGTGGAGAAGTTACTAAAGATGGAAATGGGTATGTCTTTGTAGTCCAAAGAGGTGATAAAGAAGTCAGAATTCCTCTTAAAAAAGACGGAGAAGATATTGCAATTAATTTGTGTGCCGCGCATGATATTATCAAGGAATGTCCAAATTCTGAAATGTATGAAACAGAAAAGGGAATTGAAGCTTTGCTACTGGAAGAAGAGAATGTCAAGACAACCATTCAGTTCAATGAAAATTGATTTTTTTAATATTATTTTTGTGTACTATAACATTTGGTATTTGATTGATTTATTAATATCAATTGCTTTGTTAATTTATTAATTAATATATATTAATATTATGTAGTTTATAGTATTAATGCTAATAGTTCTTGAATGTAATAGAATTGAGTTAATAATTTAATTATTAAAAATCATATTTTTAAATGAATTAATTATAATATTTTTATGGTTTTTTATAGTTGTATTTTACTATAACCACACAAGTTCATGTTTAATAAAAGAAATTATTTGTTTGGTTTTTTAAAACATTTGTTCTTCTCAAGAAAAATTTGTTCCAGTTCTCATAAAATATAGTACCCCTTAAAGACTTCACAAATGTGACAAACTCTTTTACCATAAACAATGATTTGTCCAAATTACTTCGCATTTTTGATTCAACATTATTAAATTGGTTGAAGTTAAAATAGTTTCTATCTTTAACAAATAAATTCTAAAACTAATTGAACTATTTAAATATAATTAAATATACTTGACTGATAAAATATATTTTTATTACTAGTTTTTTCTGTTTATTAGAATAATCCACTTATTACCAAAATTCTATATCCGACTGGTCACTTTTTGTTGTGTTAAATGATAATATATTAATTAATAAAACAACTATACTTAATTTTTTTTCTTTTTCTTTTTTTATTATATCTTTTAATGAGTCTTTTTTTAACTATTTTTTTAACATTTGTGTAGTAAAAAACTACAAGAGTGACTAACTCAAACAAATCAATCAAAATAACCTTTTAACAATCTTGTTCTATAACGGCTTTTCATTTTGTAAAAAGACTTAAACAACAAACACTTAAAACCAACAACGTCAAAATCAATGAAATTCTGAATATTTTGAAAAAAAAAGAATCTATAATAAACAAACCATTTGTTAATAGTATGCAATCACAAAGAAACAATGAGAAACATGTTGAGGCCAATAAGTAAATAGCCGCAAATAAAACCAAACCACCTTTTCTTAAATTCTATATCATGTATTATAATTATTTAATTATAAACATATAGTAAAAATCATCATGTCAATACAGAAGAAGAAGAATGCCTATAGAAGAATAAAGACCTGAAGAAAAAAGTAAAGACAAAGCAATATTGAGAAAATGAAAGGTGAGATCGGGGGCAGCGAAACGATGGAATTGAGGGACATTAAAGCGCAAAAAGCACTGGAAATTTTATCAAAAAATGCTGAAAGAGCAGCACAAACAAACGGAGATTAATCTTCTCCAGAACAAAACAAAGTACAGGCTTGTCTACGATGCATGCGTTATATGCTTCATATACATTGTAACTGTACATCACATGTATGACTCGGACTACACTTTAACAAGGATGACACGTTTTTGGACTTATTTTGGAATGTGGAGCTGTGGCTTGTATTTCGCAATCAACTTCCTCTTTGAACTTTCAAACTTTCTCTTCTACGAGACAGCTGCAAAGCCAAAATTGTACAAGAAGTTGATTTCGGTGTCACATTTTATTAAGGAGTCATTTCAGCAGGCAGCCGTGGCTATTGCTTTGAGTGTCTCGATGATGTTCTGGATTCTCTACTTCAACTCGCCTTCGGCTGTTTTTAGAATCACTGATGAGTGGCAACCAACGTACTTTGAGGAGTTGTACTACACTCATTTCGAACACACTCTGCCATTGCTTTTCTTGATTATCGACTGTGTTGTTTTCAAACAAGGAAACACCAGAGTAAAGGACGTGTATTATATTAGTAAAATGACGCCATTCTTTGCGTTTGGGCTGTACACTTCGATTGTTGTCTATGATTATTATTATTATGACATTAAACCGTATCCATTTATGGATTCATGGAATGCCTTTGGCATTGCCGGGTTTATCACTTCGTTTGTCATTCTAATTGGAACGGTGTTGAACCCAACGGCATATCTCCTCAGACAGAATTTGAATACTTTCTCTAAGTTCTTATTCTCTTTGTTTTAATTTTAATTTACCGATTCTGTGATTTATTAATTTAACTGTATTATTATATACTATCGAATATAGTATAGGTGTATCTGATATATCATTCGATGGATTCAATTGAAGAGAATTTACAATTAGTCATTCCGCTTCCCAAAGACACGCCAAAGGACATTGCCGAGGAAGTTGCGAAGCGAGTTATTGCGGACATATACACCAATTCGCCTCGTTACACGTGTTATGTCGAGGGTTCGACGTGTCGAGTGAAGTGTGAATTTATTGAAAAAGAGTGACCTTTTCCTTTGAAATATATTTAAATAACAAACGCAAAGAAGAAAATGACTTAACGTCTTAAAGTTTCAGTAGTTTGATCTTCTCTTCCTTTCGTTCCGCGACGTTCTTGACTGTCTGTTGGTAGTAAGCCTGTAGATTTGGAAGGTCTGTCTGTGAGATATTTTCCTTAATAACGCCCGCAAAGTTATTTATGAACTCAGCGTCGACCTCAGGATTTTCTCTGACATAGTGAACGATGTAGACGTTAAGGATATCGATCAGAAGTTCAATGTTTTGCTCCGGGACCATACAGATGCCTGCTTCTTTAACTGCTTTATGTAACGCGACCACCGCCAATTTCGCCTGTTTAGCTTTTTCATTGAAGAGTGCGCTTGAGACTTTCACAAAGAGTTTACCTCTCAAGTAAGGGTCTGAGACTTGTGAGACGAACTTGAGGCACCCCGCGACATAAATTTCATTTCCGTTCTTGTCGACGTGACACGACGCAAGTGCCTGTACAATTTCGTTCAACGCGACGTTCTTGTCCAACTCCTTTTCATCTTCAAACACAATAAGTGCGTATTCGAAGAAGTAACTGGTGTTCTCATATCCCTTCAACGATCCAACTCCAGCAGCTTCTAAACTGCACTTAATAGCAATCAATGGAGAAAGTGCTTTAATTTTCTTAATGATGACTAAGACCTCGCGGAACATTTTATTATCGTTTTCAACGACATTAATAGCTCGTAAATACATCGAGACAATAGTCGGCAAGATCATTAACGCGCGAGTATTTCCAGAGTACTGTGCTGCAAATTTGGCTTCTTTAATAATCTCAAAGAAGCTCCCCTTTTCGACAACTGACGTCAAAATCACTGTTTTGAACAAATTGGCATCTACAGTCAGTTCCTCTTGACTCAATGGCACCATATCTTGGGAATCCTTATATAACGTTTCAACACATCGAATGGCCAAAACCATCTCTTCCCCACTCTTAAACTTCTCGTCTTGTTTCCCAATGACGTCGCCAATAAATCGATGCGCTTCATGGCGCAAGGTATATGGCAAAATGTTCAATAACTCGGGATAGACCTTCAACTGCATCGCTTCAAGCACTTTGTACTTCTGCATTTCAAGCTTCAAGACGTCATTCAAGCACTTTGCTGTGTTAATGTCGATGGTCTGGATATTCGTCAAGTAGTTGTAAATGATCGAGTTGATGATGTTCATGTTCTTGTAGCTTTCTTCCTCAGTATGCCAAACCATGACCAACCGACTGAGAGACAGATAAATGTTTAAGAAGTCTTCCGAGCTCAAGTTCTGCGTTTTAACGATCTGTGTGATGTGTGTCGAGAAGATCTGGAAGATGTCCAATTTCCTTTCCGTTTGTGGATTTAACTTCAAGTGCGTCATTATTCGGTCCATTAAACTACATAAGACTCTACGAATACCAACATTGGCAACAACTCCACCAAGGGAATGTAATAACAAGTGTAATGTTTCCAATTGATATTCAGCAGGGAACGCTTGAATTAAAGCGTCGTATAAATAGTCTTGTGTGACTTTATCGCGAGACAACAAGACTTGTTCCAAAAATCGGGGAAGAATATTAGTCGAATACAACTCTATGGAAACCCCTTCTAAATTCGACAAATAAGTCAAGTTCTTCCCAACAAACTGACACAATTGCATTTGTTCGTCAATTTGTTCTTCACTCGTTCGTGGGCCTTGTGTCAGTCTCACTAACAATCTGCACATCTCCGAGAAATTATTCAGTAGAAATTCAATTGAATTCGTCAAATTTCCATCGGCCGGGTTTTCCGTAGTGAAGTCGGGGAGGACCGTTTTGATACAGTCGAGAATATACCCTCTGAAAAAGATCCCTTTAATCGGGTGTTGGATTCCTCTCGACATCTCTATCATGTCTTTCATAAACACAACAACGGATATCTTCTTTGTTTTGACGGCTGAAGAGCCTACAATGCACATCAGATACAATCGAGACACTACCGTAGGGAACCCTTGGACTTCCTCATATAAGTCTAAAAGATCATTTCCGGAAGCGACATAGTCTGACCGGAGATACATATCCAATACACTCAAACATTGTTGGAGAAGTAAATACAAGTCATAATACAGTCGTGGTGACAAATTCGACGTGTTCATTTGCTCACAGATTTTAAAGGCATTTTCTACAGCACTCGTGTAATTCTTGTGATCCATATCTCGCCTTAATAAATCTGTGTGTAGATTCATCGTCGTCTGACGTTGACTTAATTCAGCCTTTGGTTCGATAACGCCTTTTTTACCTTTTGCTTGCATTTTGTTCTTTTTGAAGTTCCTTTCTAAGTTCTTTCTAAAGAATTTTCTTTGCAAAACATTTTTAAGTTGTGAAGTGATTTCTCTCGGTTCTGATTGGATGAAATTTCTATTGTTTTTTTAATTAGTTAGTATAGAACTTAAATCTATTTTTTTAATACTTTTTTATTTTTTTTTCGAGATATTTTGTTATTCTTTTTGGTATTGTTATAAACTACTAATTTAATTTTTTTATTAATAAGAAACCAAAAACAAAATTTTAGTTCTTTATAAAAAAAAGTTCTTTATTTTTTGAAAAAATGCATTTGCCGGGACTCGAACCCGGATCTCCACCTTGGAAGGGTGGAATTCTGCCCTTAGACCACAAATGCTTCTTATAAACATATAAAAATTGTTATTACTAATTCAAAAAATTCGTTATTTTGTGTTTTGAGTGTTTCAACCTATTTATACACAAAATACGAGAATAAAACTATTGGAAACAGTAATTTAGCATCACTCTAAAATTTTGATCCTCCGAAAATTGTCCTTTGTGTGTGAGGAGATCAAACTCCTTATTCACCGCATTAGCTCTCAAGTGTGTTGCTTTGTTTTTCTTGTATGGATATACCACAAATATTTTGCACGACGGGAAGAGTGACTTGATCAACTGCACATCCTTTGAAATTGAGTCTGTAGTTCCTTCGACAACCATTATGACCACTTTTGGTGTTATACTCATTCCATAGCCTTCCCAAAACTCGTAGACTTCTAATGGTTCCAAGCACCTTTTAATTTGTTCGACTTTCTTGTCTGTTTTATCTGCTCCTGTTTGGAAGACAAAAACGTTACTGTTGCTCTCTTCTGTTTGTTTAACATTTTTTTGTTCATCTCCGCTTTCGGTATCATTTGTTGTCACATTTTTTGAACTATTCACTTTTTGAAGTATTTTCGCATCTCCTTCGAACGGAGCAGTTGAGTTGGTATATCTCACGCTCATCTGTGTTTTAATCACTTCTTGTTTCATGATACTCATCCCCTTTTGGATGTTTGTTATCCGCTTCTTTTGCGTTTCCAACTCCGTTTCGATCTTCTCGTGTTTACAAATATTTTCTATCGCGTCGCTGTTTTTAAAGCGCGACACGTTACTCATCACGTTCCTCCTCATCAGCCCTTCGTCCGCTTTTAATAACTCGAGAAACAAGTTTTGTGAGTCTTCACAGAGAAATTGGAGCTCTGCAGGTGACGTTTGTGTGAATGCCTTTAGTGCTCTGTCTATTTCTCTCTGTGGGACTTCATAGTATTGCTGAACAAAGCCCAAAAAGTGTTTGACGGACTCATTCGTTAGTGCCGCATTTTTTGCGCAAAAGACGGTGGCCTGTGTTTTCGACGAAATTTTGAAGACAAGGTGGATTAAAAGGGTGTTTATATACTCCGCTGTATTATTCATTTACTTATCAATTTTGAAGTTAAAAACGAAGAAAAAGTAAAAATAAGTCACATCAAAAGTAAAAAAAATTCTTTTGATTATCAAACTCTCAAAAACACTTCATTTGAATTTTTTTCTCATTTCGCGGTCTGACAAATTGTCACACCCACAAGAACTAAAATAACACCACACAGACACTCTTTTTGTCATTCACTTTTTACTATACTTTTATTAATTTATTACTATAATCGTTACTATAACAAACTGATGGAAAGCTTACTCTCCCCAAGTAAATACGCTGTTAAGAACGTAAATATGAAAGTCAGGGCGTTCGACAGGGGCACGATAAGTGAGAAGTCGTTACTTCCCAAAAGCACAGAAAAAAGTATAGAGCCGCTTTGATTGATCAAAAATGGGATGACAAATCCATAGCTCAAAACTAGAGTTTTAATATCGGTTACTATATTTTGAACTAGAGTTGCTCCTTCTGGATGCTCGAAGTGAATCCCCTGTTTCATCAAAGGGTTCGTACATCCCCAAAGCATTCCGACCAAAACGATACCAACGATCTCTTTGTGCCCTTGAAGAAACATCACACAAGTCAAAAGCAAAACAATTGCACCACATCCAAAACACACAAAAAGTCGTTCTTTCTCCATTGAAACGCTCTCTTATTTATTAGTTACTTTATAGATTTATTTACTATTTAAAAACTATTAATAATAATATTTCATTTCTTTGGTTTTGGTGCTTTTTTCACTGCTTTCTTCTTCTTTTTTGGTTCACTCTCGGAGTCTTCTGAAGATTCTTCGCTTGAGTCGATATGGTCTATACCTTTAATCAAATCATCTTGGTCATCCTGTTCACTTTCCGTGTCGTTTTTGTCTTCATTTTCCCACTTGAAATTGTCACAAACAAGACCATTTTTGAAAACATTTTTTGCACTGTGGATTACTACTTCTTCAATTCGATTATTTATTTGTGGTTGCCGCAAACAAATAATTGCTTGTTTTAAATCTTTGAATGTCACGCTTTTTGAAACTTCCCCAAGTTTGAATGATTTAAAATTACAACTTTCAAGTTCGACAGTAGTGAAGTTGAAACACGAGAAATCAAGTTCAAGACCCATGTTATTGATGTATTTCAATATCAGTTTTCCCCCACGGTCAATTAACATTTCAAATGTGATATTCACAGTCACACTTTCATTAATCTTTAAGCCAATAACATTATAAAAAGTACTTGAAAAATACGATAGAAACTCGATTCTATTCAGTTCAAAGTAATTTTGTTCTTGCCTGTTATTTAATAACTTCCCATTATAACTCGATTTTCTCATATCAAATACAGACATTTCATCAATATTCAAATCTCCTTGAATAAAACTGTCATGAATGATCAAAGTTTTCAAGTTCACTTTATCGCCAAACACTTTTATTCGACACTTTTGAAGACAAAGCCGTTTTGTGTACTTTGGGATGGAAAAGTCGTTGACAACAAGTTTTAAAGTGATGTCAGTGACCCACTTAAGTACCCCAAGACTTAATTCTTTCTTTGTTTGTCGTGTTCCTTTGAAACTTACTTTATGCACTTCATTGTTAATAATATAATCAATCATTTCTTGTAATGTGAGTGGTTCTTTCGCTCCAACATTATTATTAAGTTTTGTGAATGTCGGTAAACGCTTTTTGAAGGAAACATTATAGTCTTCTTTTTGGACGTTCAAGTAATAATCCTTTCCAGCGTCAAGTGTCCCCAAATATACATGAACGTTTCTTTGTAAGTGTTCTAATATTGAATAGTCCATAGTTTGCATATAATGAAATGCATACTTATCATATATATTTCGTGATACTATAGTGTATTGGCACGTAGGGTTGTTATGTGTTTTTAAAAGGTTTAAACACCCTGCCACATCATAAAAATTGGATATATATATTGTCATCTTTTCAATTGTTTTCATCGACATCAAAACAGAGACAACTGGAGGAAGTTGAACTACCAGAAACGATTTGGAGATTCGGGCAATATCTATTGACACTATTTTTAGATTGGTGTATAACAAGTAATTCTTTGTGACTCGGGTGTAAAGGGTCTTTGTCACTCGCATTTTCCGCACTTTCCCAGCAAACCAATTTGTTGAAAAGATTCCGAAGTTACAGCATTCGTCCAACTCCCCAATTTCCATCAACGGAATTTCATTTGCGAATTGTTTTTTTGGGGGGTTGTAGAGTTTGGAGCAGTAATACGTCTGCAGTTTTGGGAAGATTTTGATAATCTTATTGAAGCTATAAAATTGTGTTAATTTGAAAGGGTTGATAAAGACTGTAGCAATTGCCATTGAACACTTTTTACAGACTTCCTCGAAGCATGAGATGTCCACTAGTGTTGGCAAATAGAACAAAACGTTTTTAAGAAAGACGCACTCGAGTTGTACTTTGCTCATGGTATTACAATGATCTTAAATATTTTCAATTTATTTATTAATTCATTATTAGTGATATTCCTCAATGTTTTTTTATAAATAATAATATTAATAATATTAAAAAACACTTTTTATTAATTAAAACGAACTTCAAACGAATTTTTTATAAAAATTTTTTAATGAATTTTTTAATTCAATTAAAAAGATTTAAAAGATGTTTTATCCGTCGACAACACAAAACGTCTTTCCAATCCCACAAACATCGATTGGCGCACTAGTTGTCTACTGCGCCATATTTGTCGTGCTTGTCCTTCAATTTATATATACTTTAATTAAGTCCACACAACGATATGGGTATATTAGACTGACAATAACACGGGCTACATACTTTGCACTTTCTATGATATACATCGTTGGTTTGTTTCAAAGAGTTTAAATGGACTAAGAAGTAATGGTAAGGTATCATCTTCGCGTTTTCATTGGAATGGAACACTCCACGACAATCGTGTTTTCTATATGTCATTGAACGAATAAATGAATCCATGGGGTGTTACTTGTTTATATCTGGATTCACTGTTTGGTTACTTGACTATTACGACTTTCGATCGGGAGGGTATGGAGCTGTTATGCGTCATAGATTTCTCATTCCAGTAGTGATGTATTCGATAAACACTGTTCTGTTAATTTCCGTGTTTATTCAAGTCTTGTATTATATCACCCTTCCTGGAGAGTGTGATCCAACAATACCAAGTCGAAGTGCTGTTTATCTATCAATTCCATTGTGTATTACTGCTCGTTTGTTGTGTAATTAGTTCTATTATATTAATTGTTTATAATATATTATAATATAAAATATAATAAAAGTTAAGTCACAACTAGAGGAAATGGCTTTATTAATTGGGTTCAGTGGAGTCGGAGTCTGGGTGATATACTCCAACAGAAATTTGAAAGTGAGTTTTAAGAATGATACCCTATACTTCGTGTATTTCATTCGATTTGGAATTGCACTTGTGTTACATTTCATTGTGATGCTCATCAAATTCATATTCTCATTTTTGCTCCTGTCTGGGTATAACGGGACGATTTTCTTCATTTTTAACTACGTTGTGAGTGACGCTCTCAACTTCTTTGCTCTTTGTTTGTTCTTTAAAGAGATAGTAATTATATTAAATAGAAATAAACTAATGACTAGTCTTACTCACTACTTACACACTCTCTTCAGAGTATTTTGGTACTAAAAGAATCAAATCAGACTCAGAAGAACTCCTCACACATGAAAGATAAATTGTTTTAGAAAATGTTATTAATATAACATATCAATAACATTTTATTTATTTATTGTTTTATTAGTTATTGTTTTTTCTTGGTCTAAAATTACCAATGGGTGTAAAAACTTATACAATAACTATTAAATTATTAATTATAAACAATTTATAATGAAAAACATTGTAATAAATATTTTTTTTTTTGATCGAATACTTCCAAAATATTTTTCGGTTTTTAATTTACCCATAAATTATAATTTAATAATAAATTTTCAAAATTGAAAATTTCAAAATCATCTGAAAATAATTAATTGGATTTTATTAATAAACAAATAGTTTTTTACACATTATTATTCTTTAATCATAAAAACAAATTATTTTTTTTATTTTTAATGAATATAGTTATTAAAACTACAAATTAATTAATAAAAAACGAGACAAAGCACTTTTGAGATGTTGTTTTTGAAATATTCGACATACAAATCTTGATAAATAGAGTTAAAAATAAATATATTGAGATCTTTTCAATTTCGCATAATTCTATTTACTTAACCACACAAATATCAAATTAAAGTTTAATACATTATTTATTATAATTTTACTATTATTAATAACAAATTAACCATCTATCAATAGTGCTCTTTATAATTATAAAACAATACTAAAAATGTTAATAATTAGTTATTATATGCCTAACAATTATAAATTTTTCTATTATTGCAGAAAATACACACTCTTTTGAATTGGTATATTTTGAGATGAGTCAACTTAAAATATAATGTTTGCCCTCTTCTTGGTTATAGTCCTCACTTCCGCAGAACGAATTGATATTGCCTATACAATGGAAACGCATGCAAATAATTTCAAGTCTACTGGGTGTGGTAATGTTCCAGAACAGGTCTGCAGAGCTTTTAAAATGCAGAAATTGTTCCGTCCAGTTGGATTGGTTGGTGGTGGAGCGACTTGCCGCCTTTGTGAGAACTTTGTTGACAAAGCTTTAGAGTATGTGACCAATGGTGACAACGTCCAACAAGTTAATGAAAAGATTTTGACCTTCTGTGGTGACAAGTTGAATAGAGAATTACCTCAGCATTATTGCTTTGTAATAGCTCAAGAGATATACATTAAAGTGCTCAACGCTTATTCAAATGGTCAACCAATTGACAAGACTCTTTGCACTAAGATGAATCTTTGTTAAATGTTATAGTTAGTTATAATATATATTATAGTATTTATTATAGTTTAAATAGTATACTTTATATGGTAGAATATAGTTTTATTTTATATATAAAAATAAACTATATAATTAATATATTATATTATATATATTAATCTATACCAATACCTCAAAAAACACCAGTAACTAAAATATCCGACAAGTTAGTTCATATTTTCATACATTCCAGTGAGCTTAGCAACACCGCCACGTTTAGGTTGAGGCGATGAAACCTTCTTTTCTGTTGTTGATTTCTTCTCTTGTCCATTCCACTGTGATATTTTTGAAGTTGTATTTCCACGCTTTGGTGCCTCTGCTTTCACCACTTTCTCTGACGCACTTTTCTTCTCCTTTTTTACTTCGCCACTTCCTCCAAAAACACTGAGAGACTCTGTTGCGACATGAGAAATTGACTTTTTAGGAAGAGTGGGTTTTTCTTTCTTCACTTTAGGTGGTGAAGATGTTGCAGTGACTGTTTTTGCTTTCTCCTTTTTTGGCTCATCTGCTCGTTCGACTTTCACTTTTTTGACTTCCGTCTTTTCTTTGGGCTTTTCTTTTTCAGTTTCAGGTAGTTTCCCGTGTTTAGTTGTTGGGACTGAAGGCGCCGTTTTTGTAGTTGGGACGGCTGGTGCTGGTTTCGTTGTATCGAAGTTGATATCGACTTTGACTGATTGGAAATTTGTTGGTTCCGAAATGACGAATTCCTCCGAGTTAACATCCGAGTCGCACTTTTTCATATAATTTTCGACGCCGACCGTTTGTTTAATTTCTCTCTTCCATTTTTTCAGTAACAGTGACTTTTGGAGTGTTTTACTATTGAACTGGGCTTGATAGTCTTTGTCTGTTCTTTGCACGCAGGGGATGTTCTTAGTTTTACAGTAGAAGCATCTATGGTCTGGACTTTCCTTATCACCAACAATCATTTTAAAGCAGGCCAAGCATCTATAACACTTCGAGTGTATTGGTTTTGAGTCATAAATAGAACAGGGCATATTAGCTAATATGTCTTGACCACATAAAAAGCAGATCTTTTGTTCTTGTGTAGGTGATGGACATAAATCAGTTAATACTTTCCAATGACAAGTTGCTGTAGAAGCGTCTGGTGTAGTTGCTAGACTATTCAGTAATAATGGACACTTTGTTATTAAAGACTGACTGTTAATTAACATGTCTTCTCTGTCTTCTATGAACATATTCAGCATCTGTGACTGCTGGAACTCCGCCATAAACGTCTCATTGTCTGCGTCGAGCTTCTTCATGAACTTAGTCCAATTGAATTTGATTCTTTTAAAGCGTGGATTGTCTTTGTCTTTCTCTTCCATTTTAACATCTTTAAAATACTTCTGATAATTCAAAAAGAGCCGTTGGTAAAATTTCAAGACTTGTGCGCGGACTAAAGCGTCGTCCCCAGACTTCTCTTCTACACTAATAAGACTTGCCAAGATATTTCTAAGCCCAACAGAAGTGTCAGATATCAACACTATAGGGAAGTCGGGTTTATTCAAATACGTTCCTTTGTCAATGTCTATCACATACACATCTGAAATGTCTCCACACTCTTTCTGGACATTTGGGTACAAATTCTTGAGACATCCAATGATGAATGGCCTGTTTTGTTATTTGTTGTACACACTTACAATGTAAAGTCACATTCAAAAGAGTAGAAAACAAACATAGGAGCGGCACAATATGTCACCAAACTTTTTGGTAACAAAGGAATCAGTACATGTTGCCACACAAATGGGAACATTAAAGTCATGAATGCCGAAATCGTATTAGAAAGTGTCATCAAATACTCAGACACAAATAGAAATTTCCTTTCTAATAACATTTGACTTAAAATATCAATAACTTCTGAGGCACCAAATTTCTCAAGAAGTGTACGCGTCGAAACTGCTTTAGTATTTGCAAAGGTGTCTGAAATAGGTCTTGTCAATGAGTAATTAATCAGTCGTTTCCCTGGGTCCATATTATGGATCGTTTCATTTGGAAATGGAAATGGCGTTTCAAGCATGGACTGTGCAAATTGTTCGACGGCCGTAGGGTTCGGCAAATACTTTTCGAACAATTTAATAACGTTTTCATAGAATTCGAAGGACCCACTTCTCATAAGTTTTTATTACTATACAATTATAATATAATTATTATAAGTAATATTTTGAATGAAATTGAAACAAACTTTTGAGCGACTAAACATAAGCAGTCGGATTTATTCGATACGACATGTCTTCGACAATAACAATACTTTCTTAACCCATCCATCCCAGTTAAAATAAACCCAAATATTTCATATCGTTCTTTTTGTGTTCCTACAAGAGCTTCTGGATAACAAAATTCAAAAATGACATTGTCTTGGTCGGAAACGTCTCGTGGGGCTTTAAAGTCCACAACATTTTTTGCTTTCTCTGCTGGTGGTGAGTGGAGTGAAACATAAATTCTTTCAACACGACTAACAACTAAAACAAACTATTTGATCGAGAAAAGTGGATGACATAATCTAACACCTTACTCGTGTTCATTGCAAAATTTATCAGTTCACATCTTCAAATTGAACGCCTCACTCTAGAGTTTTGGCTTTCAATCTTTTGATTAGCGTTGGGTTCTATTTCTGTACTTGAATTCCATCATCGACTTCCAAAAAAGGGTTTGACTTCTATTGTTTATCCCAAGTTGACTTCTTTTTTATTGCTTTGCTCATCACCTCCCAAATGTACTTCCTTTCGTAAAAAAATGGATTTATAGTATTTAATATTTATTTACTGTATTATAGTATTTGATACATAATTTGTGTACTTCTTTTTATGTAAAAGCTTGTTTGGATTTGCTAGAAGAAGTGGTGACTAGTTTTGAGAGGAAAAATTAATAATATTTTGAATAATAAAGATTGTAAAAAGTCTTTTTCTTTTGACTCGCTTTTGCGACGCATTGATTGATTCATTCGATTGAATTATATCATTTTATTAATTAAGTATTGTTTTATCATAGTTTCATCTAAATCAGTAGAATTGTTTCTTAAATATGGAAAGTGTAAAACAAATTCAAAACAAACTAAGAAAATTCACTTTTTTTATTGGTTGTTTTAACTATAAATAACTATAAACAACAGTTTTTTGGTTTTTTTTAACATTTTTTTTATTCAATAGTTCAAAAATATAGTCTTATTATTGTTATTTTATAGTTTCCATTTATTACATTTTTTGTTGTTATATTTTTATATTTATTTGATTGATCGAAAAAAAAACATATGTAATAGTTTATATTATTATACTAAAAGATAAAAAACCACAAAAAAATTACATAAATGATTTGATTTTTCTCGTTTTACAACAAGGCTTTTTTCGAAACTAGAAAATAGTTAATTTATTATATAATAAAAATAAACTATTAAATATAAATTGGTTTTAAGTGATTTTTTATTTAACTATATTAGTTTGATAAAAAAGCAATTTAAAATTAGTATGAAATAACTAAATTATAATACATTTTTTTAGAATGAAATAACAACAAAAATACAAAACAAATGTTTAATATTTCAATTAAAAAAAATGGTTTATAATTTTTAAAAATAATTAAATTCAATTTATTAAATAAGTGTTAAACAAAATACAAGTGGTCTAAAAATTAGATTATCTTGAGTTTATTAAAAATATTTTGTGTTTTAACTTTATTATGTGAATAAAATAATATCATAAGCCAAAAAGGAAAAATTATAAAAAAATTTTATATATTTCTGTAAATTGTTTTTCAAATGAATTGAAAAACAATTGAATTATTTTAAAAGTTAACAAGAACCTTAAATGTGTTAAATTAATAAAACGAAGAAAAGGAAACTCAGCAAAAACAACGAACTTTTTGCTGAAGAGGTGTACATCTCAGATTGTGTTTGGATAAGGTGGATACACTTATTCATTTCATTCTTGTCTGATATTTTTTGTTTTTCACAGTCACCAAAATAAACCATGTTGTCTTCTACCCAATACTTTCTACCTTCTTTACACTCTGACAATAACAAAACTTCAGTTGGTTTTCCCTCAACCAAATCACATTTATTCCTTTCGTAATAGTACAAGACAGCAGCATATTCTGGCAAAGAAGTTAATGTGTATGTGGGGTTCGACTGTTCGCTTTCCCTCAATATTCTGCACCCTCCAGTACTTCCATAATACTTTCCATTTTCATACTTATCAAAGTAGAACGTGTTCGTAAGGTAACATGCCCCTTCCTCATAAATCTTTAACTTGTTTGGGTTGTGATCTGGTGTGTACGCTTGCCACTTTTTAGAAGCGGAGAGTACTGCAAATATAATGACTAGTAATTCCAACATTTTGCAATTTGTAATTCTTCTTTGTATTTTTTCATGTTATGTTCGATATAATTTTTTTCTAATAAATAAAGCTAAAGTAATTAGCAAAAATAAATACTATTCAAAATCCTAAAAATATATTTTCAAAACTTTTCAAAGAGGAATCAATTTATATTTTTAAATAAATAAATAAAAGTTGATAATAAAAATATTAACTAATAATATATAGTTTCTAAAGTTAAATAAAACAAAAAATAGTTGATTTTGTTTTTTTTATTATTAATAACAAAATATGATAATAATATAACTATTGTACACTAAATCCATTTCGTCAATTTTAATGGAAGACTTTATTATATTATAATTCGAATGTTTCCTCTATAATAACATTTAAACAAATAAAAAAAAGTTAAACTATTATGTTCAAATCAATAGTATTCAAAACTATACTTAAACTAAACATAAAATTCAATCAATATTTCCTATTCAAGTCGATATCAGCCCACTCTCTATCTCTTGACGAATACCTTGTATCATATCTGTCATCCCTTCTGTCCCTGTCCCAACTTCTATCTCTATCTCTTTCCCTTGATCTGCTCCTATCTCTCACTCTTATATCAAGTGAATAGACTTCTTCCTTCTTTTCTTTTTGCTCTCCTAAAGGCATTAAAGCGGGTTTTGGGACGTATTGACTTGCAGCACTGATGGGGGCACTCGGTGCTTGCAGCGTCGAGTTCCCCGGAGCCGCCGCGATGTTACTCATTGGGTTTTCCTTGACCTCATCTTTGTAGTTCCGTTGTTCTTGTTCGTTAAACAGCTGTCCGATGCTTTTGATGATCATCTTGTCGATGTCCACGTTCGAGACGACAAGCTCACACTTCCCCTTCACTGCATTGAAAACTGCAGGCATGCTGTTAAACACAACTTCAATCGGCTCGTATGACGCAATGATGATACAAACGGGGTTAATCATCACAGGCCATATCCTTCCCGGTACCTTCATCGAGTATTTCCCCATCCACGACGGCAGTTCTGCAAGTCGACTTGCGTTACTCCTTGAAATCCCGTTAAACACGACAACGGCTTCATTTGAATAATCGTCCCAATACATCGACGAGTCCTTGACATAGTAGTCTTCATCGATCTTCTCCGCAATCCTCAGCGCAGTCTCATCCGCGTTTTCTCCATAGACAAAGTAGTGTTTCTTTGTTAATACAATCTGCGCAGGCTCTTCCGACATTCGTGTCTCGTAGACCTTTTGCATAAATGACATTTCGTGCGTTGGTGCGTTTAGTGTTGTTTGTGTGAGTGGCCCTGGTTGAGTGCTAGTAGTTTGTTGCACAGGCGTACTCACTGCATTTAAAGTCGTTGAAAGGAGTGGTCGACTTACTGAAGTGCTTTGAGCATTAGGTGATGGTGTTTGTTCCAGAGGAGTTGAGTAGGTGTTTGTTGAATGGGGATTGAAATGACCAGGTCGACCTCTTCCTTTAGGTATTGGTGTTGTAGTCTTCGATTGATACTTGTCTTTCTTTTTTAATGGTTTGTTGACGCCTTTCTTACATACAATTTTGTGGCCCACTTCAGCCCATCGCATCATCCCTGATGCATTTAGTAAAGGAAGCCCCCATGTCCCTCTCATCTCCAATTCGCGTTGTAACAACGAGAGCATCTTAGGCGTTTGAAATAAGAAAAATGCTCGGATCTTTGGTATCCCCGTTCGCGTCGTTTTCTCAAAGACTACAGCAGTCACTGCTTCCTGTGATATTCGATCAATCGACGCGATATCTTGTTTCACTGCGTTGTATAATGTCAACGCCCATTCCCCGTTAAATTTGTTCGACGGACATGAAAAGTCAAAATACTTCGAGCGACGGCTCGTTATGCGTTTGGTCTCGCTCATCTTCTATTTAAATACTTCTAAGATTTTGTTAGGGTTTCTTTTCTTTCTTTTCTCTCTTTTTCTTCTATATCTCAGTTCGTTTAAATGACTTTTGTTCGGTTCTTCGTGGGAAATGAAAGATTTTTTCTCAATAGTTTAATTAATCATTATTATTCTTTTAATTTTTATTTAATATTTTTATAATTTAACTATTAATAATGTAATTAAAAAAATGTATTATTATAAAATTAAATACAAAGTATTCAATATAATAAATTTATTAAACTAATAAATAATTATAATATACTAATGAATATAGTATAATGTACATGAAGATATGAATAACCTCAAAATAAAAAAGTGCTTATTGAACTTGAATAAACTATAAATATACTTTTTTAATATAATGAGGATGATTTCATTGTTCATTCAATTTTATTTGATCACTCTTTCAGTAGCAAAAACAGCGAGTGTAGTTAAAGGCGAGAAAGGTTTTGAAGTCTTAAAGAGTCGTTTGCGTGGTTCAGTAGCTTGGGGGTCCTATGAAAATACCGTGAATAAAACTGGATGGGGTGTGTTAGACATCCACACCAACCCCAAATACACAGCGACGGACCAAGCGTATGCTGCCGGGTATATAGAATCGTATATGACCCATCATTTGATATATTTATATTGGAAGAATTTCCTCGCCAATGAATACAACGGCAAAGTGCCCCATCGAGTTCGTGAGTTCTTTTCCATGCAATTTCGATTTTGGAAGAAAAACATATTTAGAAAGCCGGACGACTTCGACGATGAAAATTATGATGAGAAGTATTGGTCACAACAACGTCTTATTTATGAACAACTGAAAGGGTTATATGTGGGATACAAACATTTCTCCTCTGCATGTGAGAAGCTCAAATTAGAGGACATTTACTTACTTAATTCTGTTGGTGACTTACCAACAGTCAGTTCAAAGTATTCCCATGGCTATGGAGATAACTCGATGTTAGATTTACAAGAGAAACATCCCGATGAGATCTACCACGAGTGCACCGCATACATCAAATTTAACAATAAAACTAATGATGTGATCTACTCTCATAACACATGGCGGCCGTACTATGCAATGTTACGTATTTATAAGAATTATTACTTCCCGTACACTCAAAATGCATTCCCAATGAGCTTTGCAAGTAGTCCCGGCTTGATCCACTCAAAGGACGACTTCTACCAACTTCAAAGTAAAAACGACCACCGCCGCTTTGGGGTGATGGAGACAACCAACTCGTTTTATATCAAAAAGTTATATAAAAAGATCGACCCCTTCACTCTCTTATCTTGGCAGCGTGTTTTAGTCGCCATGTACTTCCAAAAGACTTGTAAAAAAGTCGTAGAGACAATAGGTAAATACAACTCGGGGACTTACAACAATCAGTGGATGGTCCTAGACTTAAAGAATGTCACAGAACATGCCAAAGACAACGCAAACTTATTATTTATAGGAGAGCAGATGCCTGGAAGATATGAAGTTTTAGACGTGACGCCCACTCTTGTGAAAACCACCTTTTGGGCGTCATACAACACGCCCTATATCAAATCTATTTATATCAACTCGGGCTACTTGAAAAAGGTCAAATTGGGGAAGAAGGAGTATAGCTACACCAAGTGCACTCGTGCGCGTTTGTTTAAGAGGGATGGGGCCAGAATGCATACAATCGACGACGTCAAGAAGCTGATGACTATGAATCACTACAAAACAGATAAACTCGCAAAGAAGCCGCGCAACCAAATTGCGTCGAGGTACGACCTTGAGAAGTACGACATGCGTGCACCATTTGGCGCTGTTGATTGTAAGATAGGAGCAGCGTCTTTAGGCAAAACCACGTTAGCGTATTGTGGACCAACTAAAGAAGGTGGACTTCCTCCTTTCGACTGGAAAAGGTTTCCTAAAGTGCAGCATGATGGGACTCCCGCTGTGTTTAATTTCGATTGGGTTGAAATGACGCCGATGAGTGATTAATTCAGTGTGTATTGTGTTTACTATTGATAAATAGTACATTATAAAACACAAATAGTACTTTTTTAAATCAGTTGAAACACTCGGACACGTGTCTGGTTGAAATCTTTGGTATCGGAGAAATCAGTGTATGTGATTGGATAAGTGTTTGGAATGAAGTGACTCCCTGAACTATTCTTTTTGTGCACGTGAATGTCATGCCCATTGCCAAAGCCTATTAAACAATCCTCTTTTTTGGCCCCAAGGTAATAGGAATACTCTGCATCACTCTTCTTCTCATACTTATTTGCAGTCACAACACCGTTTCTAGTCAATGAATAGATATAAGAACTTTGTCCAACAATTATCCCCATCCGTTGTGGAATCTTGTCAATTATAACACCTCCAAATTTATTGTCTTTGTCATCCTCAACAAGAAAACATAAATTCTCTTTGTTGGATATTTTGTCAAGAAAGACAGACGTGTCTTGGCCCCAGTCATCTACATTGCTGTCAAATACAATTTCATTTATTTGCATTGAGGTGATATTTTCTAGACCAATTAATTCATTCACAGAAAGGTCAGTGGCAACTCTCTCTTTTAGTTTATCTGATAAAGTGTTGAGACTTTGCATTTTTCTGTTTTTTGCATCTTCAAGCTTCTTGATCTCGAGATCAAATGGTGCTCTTAGTAATTTAAATTCTTCGTCATAAAGTGCAACAAGAGTCTCTCTTATTAAAGTCGTTGTTTTGTTTGTTTCATTTGATAAGAGTCCCATCTCCTTTTTAAGTGCTTTTATAAACACATCCATTTGCTGTTGAAGTGGTTGTAAAGTTTGTTCCATTTCTTTCTTTCTTTTATACATTTCTTCAACTTGGTCATAGTACTTCTCTGCGTTCTTTATTCTTTCTGATATGTTTAATGTCTTGTTATCTTTAAATTGAGTCACTATTTTATTAGTCTCAAACTCGTCCAATACTCTCTGTGATTGTTGACAATACGTGCTGATTTCATTTAATATGTTCTTCATCAATTCTTATTCTCCTTTTTAATAAGTTCATGCAATTCTTCACTCTTTTGGAATTTATATGAATTCTTTCCTTCAAATACTCGTCATTTGAAAATGTTGTTCAAAAGAAGTTGAAAATGTTATCAATTGTTTCATTCTTAATAATAAGGTGAATACCCCGATATTCACTGAATTTTTATTACTAACAAAAGCAAAACTATTCGTTCTTTTTTGAATTGAAAATTCGAATAAAAGTTCGCTGTGAAAAATCTAATTAAGCAGTAGATGTCCTCTTCCAAAGTCTCTCTTCCAAACTCCCGCCGCGATGCAATTTTCAAGCAAATTAAATGCAAGAACGGCAACAACGTTTGTTGTCACACAGTGACCTTTGTTTATTCGTTTTATATTCAAAAAATTGTATTCGTTTCCTTAAAAAAGGCAAAACCCTTGTTATGAATATAGAACAACGTGGTATAATTTTGTTTTCTTTTAATACTAAATTGCTGTAAATTCCAATATGAATTGGTTATTTACTTCATTTAACATTTGATTGATTACTCTAATTAATATTTATACCACACAATCATTCTATTAATAAATAGGTGTGTTTTGAATGTGGAACACCAAATCCGTCATGGGCATCAGTTCCATATGGCATTTTCATCTGTATTCAATGCAGTGGAAAACATCGTGGATTGGGTGTTCATCTTTCTTTTGTCCGTTCGATAGATATGGACACATGGACAACAAAACAAATGAGTAACATGATCAACGGGGGCAATGACAAATTTCGCACCTATTTAAAGGAGCACAAAGTCAACATGTCAGCCCCATGGGAAATGCGATATTCCCTTCCTCTCTGTGAAAAGTATAAACAAATGTTGACCGACATCGCTGACGGGAAATTGGCACCCGACGCTATTCAAGTCACTGCAACCGCTCCTATCACACCAACTCGGTCATCGCCAGCTCCAAATACTCGTGACCACATACAACTTGAAATTCCGTCAAAACCGATTGTACAACGCGTGAAAAAGGTGAAGGCTTCATCGACAGGACCAAGTGGGTCGAAGAAGGAACAAGTGCTTCCTGTGGTTGGTGAGCCGAAATTAGAAGAGAAGGGCGAAAGTGTCAAACAGAGCGAGAATGTGACGAAGGTGGTGTCGAAAACCAAAATTGAAATGAAAGAGCAAAAAGGAGGGAAAGTGGAGAAGATTGAAAAGGCAAAGACCCCATTTATTAACTCGAATGATGAGTGGAAAGTCACATCAAATGATGGTAAAGGTAATGAACAAGAAGATGAAGATGACGGGTGGGACACTTGGCAAACCCGACAGAAGAAGGCGAAAACTCCAGTACTCTCGGCAGACTATTAAATGTATTGCTTCATTTGTCATTGAATAGCTTTTAAATGTATAATCGGTAGAACTAAAACAGATAATGAAGATGCTTTTTAAAGCAAGGAAGGAGAATTTAAATATTTGATTAATTTATTTAGAATGGGGTTTGTTTGTCAATATTTGATGAAGACGAAGTGATATGGACACCAAATTTGTAAGCTTCAAAAATGCTAAAAAGGGAATGGAAAAAACAAGCAAGTCGATTAAATTTGGGTGCAAAATATATTATTTGGATAGCAAATGACAAAGCACACGAGTGACAAGCGTGGAACAGCGTGGTACAATAAAGAAATTGTATTTGTCTTGTTATTAAATGGAAGAAGACTTTTTATTGTCAAAGAATTGTCGAAAAGCAAAATTCGTTTTCATTGCGAAATAAATAAAAAAATACAAAAAATCGAATAACTTGTTTTTAGTTCAATAAAAAGATGACATTATTTTTATTATTTCAGTGTTGTAATGGAATTCATTTTTTGAAAACCATTAAATTATATTTTAAACACAAGTGATACAACTTTTATAAAAGTATTTGTATTTCGTTATCTGTAAAAAGGAAGTCAGTTAATAACAAGAAAGAGTCAAAAAAACTATTTTTTGAGCGCTTCTCTGTTGTTCTCAGTTTTCATTTAAAAAGTTGTTCATAAGCTTAAAATATTGTGGCTCTTCTTTTTTCACATCATCTTGATATGTTGTTTATAAATAATAATCACAAAGTAAATAAATATGTTTTTAATAAGATGCACCAATTGAATTAAATGACAAGGTTTGAATGCCTACAAAAATAAATGTACTGATACATCAAGATATTTTCCCAATTCTTCAGTTAATATTACATTTAATATTAGATAGTACAATAAATAATTTAATATCGTTTTTATTTAATATTTAAATATGGATAATAAAAAGGTATAAAAATATTGCACTTTTGGGACTTCGATCAAACCCTTGAAAACTAAATTGATATTAATCAAAAGTCTGAGATCAAAAGGCTTGATTTTAAAATTCGATCATTTTAAGAAAATCAAGACACACTTTTTCTTTATAATACCGATTATTTCTTGCGAACTATGCGACCGCACACAACACCAATTACAAATGGATTTCGAAAAATAAGTTAT
Source organism: Entamoeba invadens IP1 (assembly GCF_000330505.1). NCBI lineage: Eukaryota > Evosea > Mastigamoebida > Endamoebidae > Entamoeba > Entamoeba invadens. The sequence goes on from NW_004440445.1 coordinate 604,150, forward strand.
GTGAAACAAAAATAGACCTAAATCAAAATGTTCTATTTCCAAAAAACTTAAAATAAGATCACAAATATCACTATTTTTAATAAATTTTTGGTAAGAAATTTTGAGATTACATAAATGTTATTCTATGTATAGAATTATAACAACTCAACACCCAAATTCAAACCTAAAAAGCAAAATTGTCTCTCACTTACCAATTCAACAATTTTTAAAGCTCAGTTACAAATTTTAATAGAAATTTTGTGGGAGCAGAACAATTTAATCAATTTGCCATTAACAAGAGAATTATTTCAAAACACCAAATTATAAAAATGGTCATATTCCCGTATTATGACATATTTTGATAGAATCATATTTTCAAATGGCCTTCGAGTACTTCGTTGCGCCAAAATAAAAACTTCATTTCTCATTTGCATGTTTGAGTTCATTTTAGTAATTTTGGCTCAATTGAGAAAAAATAAGAGAAAAAAGTTCAAAGTGTGGAATTTGATTTGACAATTATAACTAGAGTGCAGGTTTTCAATCAAACATGTATCAAAAATAACATGAATTCTAAAGAATCCCCAAAAATATTCACACATAAAAGTCTACAGACTGCAAATTTGTTTAAATGGTGCAACATGCATTTTTTAACAAATAAAAACTTCTATTTATATTTTAAAATCGCTAAACATCTTTTTTGTTATCATTATGAGCATATCATGCCGAACTGTTTCTCTTTGAATTTTAATTTTTTTTGAATAAAATCTTAGTCAAAATCCTTTGATTTGGAATGTAAAAATCACCTAAACATTTGAAATTATTTCTATTAATTTTCTTTTCACATTTTTCCCATCAAAAAACTGTCTGTCTGTTTTTATATAATTTTTAACTACATTTTAAAGGTATATTAAATTATACACAAACCATATATTAATGCATTATTATAACAAAACAAGAATTATAAAAAAAGAATCAAGACGAAAAGTTGTTTCATTTTCAACAAAATGAAAACAAACGACTTGAATCAATACAGAACCGAGTTTGAGTCTATTCCTTTTTAGAAAAACTGTCTACCCCGTTTTGAATAAAAAAAGTGTTCAACTAAAAATGTTCAAACACAAGAAATAATCATGGTTAATGTAAAGATCACATTCTTTGGTTCAAGCACTGTGGGGAAAACATCACTTATACGACGATATCTCAAGAAGTCTCTTGAAGAAGAATACTTCCCAACGATCCAAGACATCTTCATAACTAAAATAGAGTCTGAGGGGTTTGCTGTGGATGCCAATATCGTCGACACGTCAGGAGATTCGACACTGTCAAAGATGCGCGACGAACAAATTATAGACAGTGACTATATAGTCTTCGTCTATTCTATTAATGACAAAGAGACGTTCGAGAGCGCACACAAAGACATCGGACTCTGCTTAACAGAAGTCTCTGCGTCATACAAAAAACACTTGCCTTCGGTCATCATAGTTGGCAACAAATGCGACTTAAAGAAAGAGCGTGAAGTCTCTTGTATAGCCGGAGAGGAGCTGGCGGTTAAAATACGAAGAGTCTGCCCGTGTGCATTCTTAGAAACCTCGGCCAAAGAAAACACACAAGTGGATGTACTCTTCACAACACTGGCAACTGGAATTCCAGAGATCGAATTGACGCCACTCAGCAAATCATACAGCCGCCCATACCTCTCTCCAAGATCAAAGTTCTCAAGAACAAAAAAAATCCTCCACATCGAAAAGGTGAAAGAAGAAGAAAAAGAACATGAGGTTCAGTCTCTGACTTCCTCCCCAACTACTTCAAGCATTACCACTTTGAGGCTCACTGTCTCTGTAAAGGAGGAACATAAACACAATACGCAAAAACTCGACGGCAGAAAAAAATTCCTCGCAGAATTCATCGGCTTCTTGACACCAAGAAAAACTCTCTAATGTTGTAATTGTATGTTTTATTGATTAAATTGGTAAAATTATGGTTTTTAAATAATAAATAACATCTCAAAAAGAGCAAATTCTAAATAGGTGATCAGTGAGCTCCTAAATAATCAAGTTGTTCCTTGGACAGCAAGTAGGTGGTTTTCTCTAAACGGCCAGATGCTATTAATTCTATTTCTATTCTATTTCTCTCCAATACACTGACAAACTCGTCGTATTTGTATGTTTTGTTGTTGAGCTGCATTTGCTCAATGTAATTCCTTGCAATTTTTGCCCTCTTCTCTATTTCCATTCCGCCACGTATCTCATTTAATCGCATTTCAAGAATCTCGTCACTCAAAATCTCGTCTTTCACCGTTCTGCTTTTTGAAAGAACCAATCTCAATCTTTCAATAATATCATTTTTGAGTTTTTGAAATGTTTTGTTCTCACTGTAGAGATTGAACCACCTCCCTTCCAACACCCATTGTTTCAGTTCCTCACTGCCATATCCCAAAACTACTTTTCCACACAACTCAATTCTATTTTGATTGATCAACTCAAAACAGACAATCCGAGGAATGTCGGAACGAACGGACATAAGTTGGATGAATTTTACTGGTGTTACTTCGACCAAAAGCAGTTCGTTAACAAGACGGCAGACACACATTTCTTCGTCGAAGAATTCACCACACTGTGAGAATGGACAGATCAAGTCATATATACCAGATTGTTCGACTATCGATAGATTCGTCTGAGCAACAAGTTCCCTTGTTTGTTGGTTAACAAGAAGCTGGCCAACAGTCAAGTTCAAAATGTCAAGGGGTATAACAAAGATATCAGAGAGCGCCGAATAGACTTGAACGGTGTGAAGCAACGCGACTACAATATCGGCCTTACTTGTGATGTCCCTCTTCGTTCGCTCGAATATCGCGACCACATCCTCGTTGTAACTTGGTGAAAAAATCTTCTCGACGGCATTACCCAAACATCCAATCACACGAATCTTTTGGGAAATGTGTTGTGGCGATTTCTTAAGAAGATCACCAAGCTTGGTTTGATCATCTGGCGATTCATAGTCAACGAATAAGGAGGCAACTTGGCACGGATACAAGTCGTCATTCATTATGTTGAAAATCTCACTCTCGACCGGCTCGACTTTACTCTGAACCTTTCGCAGTACTCGGATTGGGAAAAAGAGAGGTTCCGCATCCCAACCAAATTCAACCAACTCACTCTGTGTGACTATTTGAAGCGAAACTTTTTCGTTCAAGAAAGAGTTCGTCTTTTCACAGATCACGCCCCAAGGTTGATCCATTGTGTATGTATCAAACTGCTCCACGAAGCGTTCTTCTTTTTTTATTAACCGCGAAACAGTCACGTTGTATTTCTTCTGTGTCGAAGTGTAGTCGCTGGAAAGAGTATTGTAATTACACGAAACAGTGCAGTCGCCAAAACACCAGCTACTGACAACATTATCAAAGAGAGGATTTAAATAGATTGTTGTTTCACCAGAAAACACAAGTCGCGCTCCACTTTTGAGACTGACTGCAAAGTCAAATGGTTTGTTGGCCTTATCAAACGAAATAGCATGTTCAGGAAGGGTGATAACTCTTTTATACGCGAATGAATCCAAATTGAATATATCAACACGATCTTTGCGAAGACCATATATGAGTTTGTTTTGTCTGTCGACGAAGGACGAAATGAAATTTCCAGAACACCTGAGTGTCAGTGTGAAAGTTGTTTGATCTAACACGAAAAAGCCTTTTGGTGTTGTGACGTACACTTTTTCGCCATCAGTCGAAATCGAAGTCCCAAATATTTCAATTTTAGAATAAATAGGATAAACCATCTCGAAGCTTGCACCAAGTACAAAGACAGAATTATCATCTGTGATGATGCATTGCCTCACAGAACCTTCTGTTTGATATTCAAAAACCGATGTTTGCTGAGTGAATGAAAGTGAATCAGAACGCCCAAAAAATAGGGTTTTCGCGTCCACAAATCCGTACGAATCACACGATACATCTACCATTGGTGCTCGTATCACGGAACAAAATATTGTCTTTGCAATGGGAGCGCCAATTGTCTTGAGTGATGCTATGTCCTTTTTTAGCATAGTGTTGTAGTCGGTCATCTCGTCCATTCCGTTCATTGTGATTTTGCTTTTTGAGTCCTTTTCTACATTACCATAACTTATTAACTGTTATTCTCATTTTTCAAATAATCAAAATAAAATGTTAATTAATATTTCAAATATATTTAACGTTTTTTTTATTTCCATGTATAAATTTTTTTACAATTTATAAAACTTCATTAGAATAATTTAATAACCTTTTAAGTTTTATTATTTTAGTTAATTTAATCAATAAAAATAAACTGTATTATCCTATTATTACAAAAATAATTATATTATAATAATCAATTATTTTTTTTGTTTTTAATTAATTAAAAACAATAGTGATAGAAAGAACTAGAAATAGTAAATGTCAACGAGTGGTGATAAGAAAAAAGCCTCAGGTATTTCAATAAATATGGCCACCGCGAAGCGCGAAGAATTGATAGATTTTATACACGCGTGTTCGGAGCGTATTCGTATATTAAAGCAGAAGAACTCTGAACTCCAAGTTGATGCCAAAACACAAACAGAGGAGCGTGAGTTATCTGAGATTCGCGCAAACGTTTGTGTTATCATATTATTAAGTGTTAAATTTGAATTAAGAAAAAGGATTTAGAACGTAAAATTGAAGCGATTAAAAAGGTTCACGACGACAAAGTATCTGAGATGTCTGACAAACTCGAGCAAGTGAAAGAACAACTTAGTATGGCAACCCCCGACATCCCTTCGATATTAAAATTATTAGACGACACTTTGGATTGTGCTGATGGCGAAGACTCCTCCGATAAAGAGGACGAAGTGGTCAAAACTATTCGAAGTGAAGAGACAAAACGCGTGTTAGAAGCAAATGATATGAAATGGAAGACTGAGATGTTGGACCAAAAAGAAACGCAAGAGACTGAATTTAAGAAACAAAAGGAATCATTAGTCTCTAAATATGAAGAAGAGAAAAAAGAACTCACTTCAAAGATCGACGAAAAGACTAAACAACTTCTTAAAGCAGATGAAGATCTTAAAGCGGCAAATCAAATATTTTCTGAATATAAAGCTCGAACATGCAAAACATTCGAGTCGGGAAAGGATTTCAGAAAGGAACACGAAAAGTGTGACGAAGTCATTTTTAAACTGAAAGCTGAAGTCGAAAAGCTGAAATATGAAAATGAAAGACTTCTTGAAGAACTTAAACTAAAGAAAAACTAATTCATTACCGTAGTGTGTTATTGTACTATAGTTTATTTGTAACGTATAGTTATATGGTATTGTACTTGAAATTATAATTTGTTAATAATTAAATTAAACATTGGTTTAATCGTTTGTTATTTAAAGATAAATGTCTGTAAAAAAAATTAAAATACTTATTAATTTAAATATAAATTTATTTACTATTTTATATTTTTAACAAGTTTTTATAATTAATAAATAATTTTTAATTAAAATTAAAAATATAAATAAAATTTTTCAAACATATTTGTATTTTTTTTGTTGTTGTAAATATAGTAGTTGTTATTAATAATTATTAATATTTTTATTAATTTTTTATTTTTTATAAAAAATAAAAATAGTAAAAGTAATAATATTTTTATTAAAAAAAAGTTTGAGAATTAATGTACGTTTAAATTTAATTATTAAAAATATAATTAAATAATTCTATAATAATGATTTATTTTTTTAATCAAATAAATAGTAGCCAAATAACATTTAAATTAAAAGGAGGTATTCTAATTAAAAAAACAGCACATTTATGGTGTTGAATATGTTCAGTTCTAAAATTACAAATCACCGAAAAACAAAAAGTCCAGATAAGGGATTTGTTTAAAAACAGCCGTTTTAACAACAATACTTCGGGATTTTGTAACAAACAATGGGGGTTAATTCCAGCTTAAAATAGATAAATCCAATTCCATTTATTAGATACTAGTTTAAATATAATATATTTATAGTAATTCTGTAATTACCAGATTAGATAGCGAAAATTAAAAGTGACAATTCTCTCACTTATTAATGTGATAAGAAATAATATAGTAAAATGAATTTATACTAATTAGTAAAAAAAGTGAATTATTACCTTTCAAATTAGCACAAAAAGGCAAACGAAGAATAAAAATAAATTACAAGAGATAAATTCCTAGATACGAAGGAATTTTGCAATAATATCAGAGCCTTTACCGAGTGTAATTGACTCATTTTGGGTGAGCATATTTGCAATGAAAGAGTTCAATTGGCTTCCTATCTCAGTAATATCGTCATACGAGATCCACTCGTTATTTGGTAACAAAGCTGCTGTGACTGTGTCGAGGCGGTTAGCTCCGTTTTTGCCATTAGTAGTCTTAATGACAAAGAGATTGTCGAACTCGAAGAGTAAGTCGAGGACCATATGTAAGTTCTCAGCCACTCGATTTGTTTTATACCTTCTCATAGCAGTCTTAGAACTAATTCCACGAGCCACGTCCATTTCCATTTGTTGTTTACATCTCTTCTCGACAATGTAAGTCAAATCGACTCGATCAGTGGGGGAGAAGACAACGGATTTAATAGTGAAGAAGGGGAGTGTAACGTTGGACTTTTTCTTCTGAGGAGTGATAATGATGTCTGCGTGTTGGTTTAAGAGTGCGATAAGAACTGCTTGTTGATAGACCTGATAGTTTCTTAAGTCTTTGTAAAGTTTTGGAGCCTTCTTTGTAATAGTGTTGATGGTGTTGTAGACTTCGACTTGCATTGTGTGATGTAATTTCGAGGTGGGCAAATTGATATAGTAAAGGGGTTGATTTTTCACAAGAAAAACAAAAATGAAAATAGAGGTTTTTCTTACCTCTTACAGTTACCTTCCTAAATCTGTCTATGTATGCGGTTTATCCTTATTCGGATTTTTTTGTCACTTTTTCTATATGTTTTTATCCATTTTTAATTCGTTCGGTCGAGGAGTGACGCTTTGGGATATTTGAACTTGCCGTTCTATTTTAATAGCATTACTGTTTAAACAGCGAAAACAGGGTTCACTCGCTAACACTTTCCATTCCTTCATTTTTGGTTGGTCCTAACATTGGCTATTTATCCCGAAACATTACACTTATTCTGTTTAATATAACTGGGCTTAATCTAAAAAGCCAGCTCGTTTATTTTGGTTATTGTGCTCTATTTTCTTTGCAGTCAAATTTTGAACTGTTTTCAAGCACTCCCCAATTTTCCAGTTCAAAATAAACTGTGTAATAAAGGTCCACTCTATATTTATATAAACGTTGAAAAAAGGTGCACTTCTTTTTTTCTTTTTTGTTTCGGCATTATCATTTTTTTATTTGGAAAAAACGAAGATTTTAAGATAAAATGCCGTGTTTTTTGCACAATTTGGATTTTTTAATTATTTTTTTCAAAAACGCAATTGTTTCTTTATGGTAAAACAATTTTTATATTACTAGTTTTTTAATAATATATTAAAATGAATTGTGTACAAAACGATCCCATTATAAGAGATAAAAAAGCTTTAAAAAAAAATATACAAAAAAAGATATGATCCAAAATTTTTAAAATGTTTTCGAAAAGAAAAATACAAAATTGAATGCAAATTGTGAAAAGTTGTTTTTGTGCTATTTATTTGGTTCATTTCCCGAATTTTCACGGAAATCAACTCGATTTATAAAAGTTTTTAATTAACTAAGTTTTACAAGTGACAATTAGCGGAATATGTCAAGTGCTATATATATTCCATCGAAAAACGGCGAGTAGAGTTTGGGTTTTAATAATAAAAAGAATAATAACTTATAATAATGTGTTAATAAACATTACACAACAATTATATTTTTATAATAAATTAAACTAGAAAAATACTTTGTAACCCCATTTTTTTAGTTCGAATTAACCGTTTCTTCCCAAAAGTGCAACATATCAATAAGATAAACAAATCCCGTTTATTTAACAAGTTTTCAACGTATCAATTGATGAAACGCCAATTTTTTAACAGTTAACACCAATATTAGATTGACTAGAATAATTTGGGAAATTAAAAACAACTAAACAAACTAAAATTGTTTGTTTAGTTGTTTATAACAGAGATATAACTATTAATACAAAAATAAGAAATGTTGAGCTTTTAAATTGGGTAAGACAATCAAGCAACACTTTGACCAACTCGTTCGTCAAACTATATATTTAAATTGTTGTAACTATAAAAATAATTATCGTTTAATGCTTTTAACCACTTATCCAATTGTATTATTTGTTTTCCAAATCTTAATTATCTTATTTTACTGGGCAAGTATAAAAATACTTTTTGATCATTCAAACAAACCGTTTCCAATTCGATACAATCAGTTAATATTTTGAATTGCTGTTTTATTTCAAAAACATCAGTACTGGCTTTCATTCGGAGTTTTTTATTAATTTGCTTTTGCTGATATCAGTCTTGTCATCAATAGTAAAAATATGAAACAACAAACTTTCAAGTTTATCTGTTGTTTAATTCATTATTGTGCAATTACAAAAGATCATTACAGTTCCATCTTATAAGATATCGTTCAATTTAATTAATGAATTTTTTGTGTTTTTAATAAAACTACAGTTTTCATTTTTGCCGTTATTTTTATATTAATTAGACAATTTCTAATAAAATTATTGCTTAAATGATTACCACGTGAACATACTGTTCTTGGTAAAATCTTTCCTATTGGAATGGTGTTACTGTGCTCAATAACACACATACAAACGTCATTCTTACAACCAAAAATGCTTATAAAACAACCTTCACATTCCTTTCGATTCTTTGGTGTTCACTAATACTCAAGAAAACGTTCTTTTCATATTTTGTTCACTAACAATTTCATTCAGTCTTTGTTCTTGTTTTTGATTACTAAACACGAAAATATTTAACTTAAGAAACATTTTACCAGTCAAAAAAAGACCAGCCCCGAATTAAATAAAACTCCAATAAAGTTCGAACAGTTTTATTTTCCGTGTAATTTTATTCAACTTACCCCCGAAAATAAGTTAATTTGGCGCTTTTGAACCACCCCAAAATTAATTTCTCATCGTCAAAACACTGAAAAATATACTGGACCATCGTAAAAACAACATAATAAATTACATCAGAAGAACCTCAACAAGGCCTCCCACATTGATGGTCTAAAAAATTTGAACAACCGCGCGTTTGTTATTTTGAACTTTGGACATTCTATCACTGTAAGATCTTGTAACCCAAATGGCAATGCGACCGGACCCAAATTTGAACAATCTTTCAGGACAATAGACTTTGTCAACGGTGCGTTCATATCCTGAGAATAAAATACAAACACCTTGAAACTTGGCACATTACACACCGAAAAAAAGTTGACATGGTGAAACAGCGTGACAACCTCCACGCCAAGACAATTTTTCAGTTCAAAAACTTTCACTCTTTCTGGTATTTCAAAACGGACTTGTAACACGCAGCCAGTCAGTTTTAATGTCTCCACACTCCGACTTATTTCTGGAAATCCATTTGTAAAAATTAAATATGAAAATGAGACTTTTGCCAGTCCGTCCCAACACAATTTAAACGGCACTTCCTCTTCTATTGTTTGTCCAATTTTTTCGCGAGTTGTTTTCATTATTAAGAATTCACTCTTCTTTGTTTTATCTTTGGAATAAAAAGAGACTGACTGTGGTAGTATGCCATCTGTGAGTTCTTTGACGAAAGTGTTGTCATCGAGCATGTCTTGGTGTGTGTGAAAAACTTCGGTTTGACCATTCAAACCAACCCAGAGGCAGTTTTTGCCATGTGTATTTTCAGTATTTCCAACGCCCAAGTGTACGTCTCTTTCTGGCAAAACCCAAGATTTGATGGAATGACAACTTTTGTGATTTTCTAATTTCTTGTTCCACATTTTGATGATTGCGAAAATTTCCTTCACAACATAATTATCTCTTACAATCAGTCTGATATTTTCAGCATTTTCCCGAAATGTTTCGTCGAATTTCACTAATAACAGACCATCAACCTCACTTGCACAAACTATAAATAAAATGTCTTTTTTAAGTAAAATTTTAGTAAATTTACTATTGATTATAGATAGTGGCGCCTTAATAAATACTTTCGTCAAAGTTTTCAAGTTTGAGATTTCAGAATTTAAGTTCTCGAATACTTCATCATTTGTTTCGACGTTCCATTCGATTTTCAAAATTTGGAGTGTTGACATTTTATCAAATAAATTTTTAAAATAATAATGGAGTGGTAATATTAACTCGTTAATTTTTGGGCGAGTGATTTTCGACAGTATTTCGTTTTTGTTTGAAATTATGAGTTTCATCGTTTGTATCTTGTTGAGTTCGTTAATAGCCACCGAAACGTATTTGTCGTTTTCGTACCGTGTTGCCGATATTTGACACAAAAAAGTTGTGTTGCACAAAAACGATTCCGCACGTTGGAAATATTTTAACTCTCGAAAAAGGTTCTTTCCAATTAGTGAACATAAAATGCACTTTCTGGCTGTAAAGACGCCGATTTGAACTTTTTTTGAAACAGCGACAAAATTAAATAAATCTTCTGGCCGCACAAACATTGCAATTAAAGAGATGAAACTTGCGTCAAACCCACTTTTTTGAGTTGGTGAATTTTTATTCATGATTTTGTTTTTTAATTTGTTGATAAAAATTTGATGATTTGCTAAAAGTACTGCCTGTTCGTCGTATCTCATCATCATGACTTTATATTCACGTTTCTGCATTTCCGTTTTTTCAAACGAAGAATTCATGTCATCTTGAAATTGTTCGTACAGTTCATCAGCATTTTTATAACTTTCCATCGCCTCTTTGTATATTTCTTCGAAATCGTTTTGGTCTATTTCTTTTGTAAAATCCTCATCAAAATTTTTCACAAATTCGTTTTGGCGCATTTTCATGATTTTCTCTTTGATGTTTTGTAATTCTGTGGTGACTTCTTTCGTTTTGTTTAATAATTCCTCATATTGTTGGTGAAGTTTTTGGACGTTCGTAAAATCTTGCATTTTTTCAGAAACAACTTCCATTCTAAAAAAATGATTTTACCTATTTTCAAGTTCTTATAGTTCAAAAAGGTTTTTCACTTTAGTATCCCATTAATATCAAATTTATAATAAACTGAATAATATTTTATGGTACATTGATTTACTTTTTGATAATAAAATGTATTATATAAATATAGTAAAATAAACCATACAAATTTACTAGATGCTATCAACAATAAAGAAGTGATTAGAAACACACAAGAGAAGAAATATCAATCAAATTACTTAAGAAGTTGTCCATCAAGTTGTTTATTCGATCTCGTCGAAGTGATATGACTTCAGTTGTTTGTATTGTTTTGGAGTCATATGTCTGATCTTGTTTTTGTTAGTGACTTGTTGAACAACAGTGTTCTTCAAGATGTTTTGCTTCTTTCTAATTATACTCTCCTTTCGTGCTTCTTTACGTTTGGCTTCTTCCTCTTCCTTTCTCGCCATGATCTCGGCATCAACCTTTTGCATGATTTTACGACGCGCTTTGATCGCCATTTTCTCGTCCCAGCTCATCCCAGCACCATTCACATTGAAATTGACGGACCGTCTAGAAATAAATATTGTACTGTTTTAATCCAAATGTCGTTATAACAAACTTCTGATGAGTCTGCTTCCAAGGACGCCCAGAAACATTTTTCGATTGAATCGGTTTTGAAATGACTTCTTTTTGTGAACACGAAAGCTCGGACTCCTCTTTAAGAGACGCGTCAAGCAAATCATCGGCTTGCTTTGTCTTTTCGGCAGGTTTTGATTGTTCACTCGAGGTGGTTTCTTTAGGAACTTCTGTAACTACTTTCGCTTCAGCCATTTTCGAAAATAAAAAGTTCTTAGGGTTTTCATTAAAAAAACACAAAAACGTCAAAATTTTATATTTAATAATATTAAAAAAAATTACCATTTGATATTTCATAAAAATTCAAAAAATAAATTTTGTGTAAAAAAACACAAAATACTCAATCTAGTTTTATTCAATCATATTCCTACTACATGGTCAATTCTTTGTTTCATTTTTGATTATAATTGAAATAAATACGTGAAATTCTTTGTAAATCCAAAAACAAACAATCTATTGCCAACTTTCCATGTGTTTTGGTCTTTGTTAAACCTGTCATGGAGTGGCTTTATTTTTTCTTTTCTCATTCTTTCGTTCAGGTGCTTCCCATCAGCCACTTGGTAAAACGCGGGGGCAAGTTCAATCAACCACTTGGGGTCAATGGAGATTGTCTCTCTCATGTACTCTTTGCTTGTCAAGACCAGTTCATGGTAGACAACCCACTCAGGGTTTCGACCAAACAAAGCCGAGGTTGGGTGTAAAAACACTTGCTGTCCATCAACAACGGTTCGGTAACCTTCTTGTGCATCTCTCTTTGCCGCATGGACAAAGAACCCAGCAACAATGCACTTCAAAACCGGTGTTGTGTCTCCACCACAACTCACCATTTCTATGTTGTACTTTTTCATAATTTTAACAATTTGGTTTCGAACTTCTTCACACCTCAAAAGCGACCGCAAGTTAATGTAATGGCTCTTGCACCAACTGCCAGTTTTCCCATTTTTAATCCACTGGTTGTATACGTGTAATAATGTTATCTGATCGCCAGCAACATTTTCAAAATCCTTTTTCCTCCTCTCCGCCTCTTCGGCTTTTTCTTTTGGTCGGTAGAAAAAGTTCCCAACAGAAAGCGCCGCAACAACGGTGGCAGCTTCTTCCGAACACTTGAACTCCTCGGAGGAAATGAGCATTTTTGCCAATGGAGGTTCAAGTGGAAATTCAGACATTTTGGTCCCAACACGTGTCAGCTCACCGTTATCGTCCAACGCCCCAATTGAAAATAAGTGGTGCATTGCGCTGTACAACGCTGTTTCGACTGGTGGATCCATGAAATCGAATTTCTGTACATTTTGTATTCCCATTGCCTTTAACAACAAGACAGTTGTCTCCAAGTTTGCTCTTTGTATTTCAGGAACCGTCATTTGCGTCATTTCATGGTCGAACGCAGCCTCGGTGTACAACCTGAAACACTTTCCAGGACCAGTTCTTCCTGCTCTACCAGAACGCTGTGAGGCGCACGCTTGGCTTATTGGCGTGATCAACAACTGGTCCATCCCAAGTTTGGGGTTGTAGACATTCTGTTTGACAAACCCCGAGTCGACGACGTATTTGATCCCGTCAATGGTGATGGATGTCTCTGCAATGTTTGTTGCAACAACACACTTTCTGCAAAATTTTTCCGCTGGCTCGAATATCTGTTTTTGTTGATCTGTTGGCAGTGCGGCGTATATTGGAAGTGCTTTTAATTTGGGGCAGTTTTTAGAAAAGGTTTTCGACTTTGCGTTGATCGCATTGCATACATTATCAATCTCCTCTTGCCCTGTCAAAAAGAATAAAATGTCTCCCGGATCTTCGTTCATGTGAATTTGTAAAATTATTTCTATTCCAGCATAAACATAATCCATCTCAGGTTCTCTCAAATACTCAATCGTCACAGGGTACGTTCTTCCGGGGATTCTTACTATTGGCGCCTTCAGGAAATATTCAGAAAACTTCTCCGCTTCAAGTGTTGCGGAAGTTACAATTAATTTGAAGTTCTTTCTCCTCAAACACGTCTGTTTCAACAACCCAAACAAAATATCAGTTCCCACAGTTCTTTCGTGGGCTTCATCCAAAATTATAACGGAGTATTGTTTCATATCAGGATCTGTCAAGTACTCTCTCAACAACATACCATCAGTCATATACTTAATTCGCGTCTTTCGGGACGTCCTGTCATCAAATCGAATATAATACCCGACCTCTTCGCTCACTTTGCACCCCATTTCCTCCGACACTCTTTGTGACACGCTTATGGTTGCTACTCGACGCGGTTGTGTGCACCCTATTCTCCCACCTTTCGAGTACCCCTCCTCGTCCAAATATTGTGTAATTTGTGTTGTCTTTCCACACCCAGTTTCCCCAATGATAATCAATATTTGGTTGTTCTTGATTTTTTCCATCAGTTCTCCTCTCATGGAAAATATTGGGAGTTCCTTTCTCTTTTCTTGAATACTCTTGTGGAAAGTATTTTCTGCGCTCTTTTCGTTTTCTTCCCACTTCCTTATCTCGTCGGCTCCGATGACGACCTCTTTGAATGGCGAGTTTTCACTCTGTATTTTTTCACTTTTTTTGCATTCTCCCTCTTTTTTTCTCCTCTCAAGCGTCGTGTCATTCCTCCAACTGTCAATCTCGCTTCTTTGTTTTTGTGATTTGTCAGTTCCACTTTCCAGTTTCTCTTCTTTCGTTTTTGTGTCCCTTCTCTTTTTCGCAAGGGTTAGTGACATCTGTGCGCTTCTCTGTAAATGTCCCTCTGGTTGTCTGTTGACTTCCAATAAATTAGTTTCGAAAATTTGTTTGACTTTCCCTTTCAAAAAATCTGGCTCGTCAATATTTAATTCCACGTCACCAACAGTCATCTCTTCTATTTTGAGATCCAACGCGGGGAGATCAGATTGCTTCATTACACCAGCAGCAACCAATTTTTCCATCTCGGCTCGTTCTTCTGAAGTGTCTCTCCTCCTTTCGGCAACTCGTTCTGTCTCTCTTCCTCGTCGTTTGTGGACAGGAATCTCTGGGCCTCGTCGTCTGTCTGTCAAAACTATTTATATAGTATTTAATTATAAAGTATAGTTTCGGTTTAAAATAATAATATTTTTTATTAAATATAATAAAAATGAGTATAGTAAAGTTTATGATAGTATTATTAATAAAGTATAATTTATACTACAAATACCAAAAAGAACTATAATTTTATTAACAAACCTGGTATTCATTTTTTGAAAGTGTTGATTTGAATCGTAAATGTCGAAAAACTTTCCCAGTTTTTCAGGATCATCGACAGTCAAAATTTTCTCAAATTTTGTGATGAACTCTCCACGTGAGTTACACTTCTTAACGACAGCTAATATGTTTTCCGCAATGTCAAGATTAGCCGTTCCATATAACTCCTCGAGGTATTTGCAATAAGCGTTTAACACAGACATCTCCTTTAAAACATCCATCAAACTTTTAATGAGTTCTAAAAATTAAATCAAGAATAATGTTGTACTATACTTATAATTATTTTATTAATATAAATAACCATATTTTTATAGTTAAATTATATAACAAATTAATTATAAATTTCAAATTTACTGGACCTACTTATTTTATAGTTTATAATAACAAAAGTAAAAATACAATACAATATAGTAAAATAAGTTATAAACAACTAGTAAACAGAAGTAAGTTGAGAAAACAAAAGAAGTCCAATACTTTTCGAAAGAGCCCGAAAAAGGACCATCAAGTAGAACTTAAAATTCCGAAGAAATGATTGCACTTGTCTTGTTGTTTGTATGCATTTCTATGACGGAGGGGTCTTGTGCCAGTTGGGCTCTCCGCAAATTTTCGGACGACTATAAAAATTGTTTTGGCAACTCAACCACAACGGCCGAAAAACACAGTTGTCTCCGAAGCTGGAAATTTTCTTTGAACGACACGGATTGCCTTGACATCAAATACCAGCAACTCTTCCAACAATTTTGTTTTGGTCACAACGCTGGATCGTTCGTCTGCAACTTCTAATTTTTCTTTGATTCTTTTGTTGTTTTACTGTATCATTAATTTATAATTGTTTTGTTACTACTTCTAATACATTTCTTTTTGAAACACAATATTTGTATCATAAATATTTTATTATTTTATTATTTCTTTATAATACATTTTTTATCAATCAAACATGTATTATATTCAAATTGTAATTTTATATTAAAATAATCGTACAAAAACACAGTTACAAATTTTCTTTTTAACAAAATAAAAAAATAATTGTACTAATAATATTAAATTGTTTTATTATTCACTTATAATACATTTTTAAAGAACCAAATACATGTATTATAAATATATAGTTTTTTTAATTAGAATACTAGTACAAAAAATAAAACTGACTTTATAAGATTTGCTAACATCGTCATTTTTTCTTTTCCTTTTTTTCCTTTTTCTTCTCGTCTTTTTCCTTCTTCTTTTCGTCCTTTTCTTTTTCCTTTTCCTTTTTGTCTTTGTCGCCCTTATGAAACTTTGAGAACAACTTACTTTGCTTTGGAGAGTTTTTCTGTGAGGAGGACATCTTTGGAGTTAAAGAAGGCGAAGTGTCTTGGAACACGCCGATGGGGCGCATTCCACTCTTTTTGGAAGAAGGAAGAGAGTCTCTTGAACCGATAGATCCATTTCTTTCAGTTTCTCGTGTTGGGTAATCGTCGGATAACATCAACTCGTCGTCGATACACGAGCTGAGCTTTTCGAGTTCATCAGGTCCCAATTTACGTTCTAACGTGTCCAGTTGTTGAATTAATTCTTGTTGCTCTTTGAAGAGTCTGTCATATTCTCCTTTCAAAGCCATATTTTCCGCGTCGAGTTTATTGATTTTAGCGTTGTAAGCTTGTGTGAATGTATTGATAGTGTCCAGTGTAGCGTGATAGATTTGATAATCATCATAGACGTACTTCTCCAACTTGATAGCGTCAAGGAGTTGATTCGACAAGTTCCCCGGCAAGAGGTCTAATATTCCTTGGATGTTATTTTTGATGGCATCAAGTAACTTCTCAAAGGCTTTATTCATCTCTTCTTCACTCTCCGGCTCTTCTTTATATTCCACGGGATGCGCGTCAACGTATTTGAACATCTTCTCTCCCACACAATTGCCATTCATCTTCTTAATCGTTTGTTGTAAGTCGATGAGAAACCCTTCGCACATCGAAGTGTTAGTATAAATGTTCTGAATGATTAATGAGACAAATTCAAGCTTATATAACACAGGGACTAATTGCGGTCGGCGATCATCATCAAACATTAACATGAACGGGTCGTTGACATTCTGACAGATCGTATATGTGAAAAAAAGCTCATTAAAGATCTTTTCAATCACCACCGTCTCAACTTCCCCTTCCCGCATGATCTTAAAAAATTTCGTGAAGAACATCCGCACAAAGTCCGGCAAATACTCCGCGTTCTTAATAAAGTCCTCATTCAATGCACAAAAGATCTGTGCGATCTTGTCTAAGGACGCTTGATAACTCGCTATGTCTTCCGCTGTGGTTATTTCCTTCGACTGGAAGTTCATCGCTATTTTAAACTCCTCCGAGTAATCCCCACCAGACGACAATCCAAAGATAATCGGCTCAAAGATGTCCAACAAATAATTCTTGAAATGGTAATGGACAAATTGATTGTAAAACGGAATGAAAAACGTCGAGTGCTGGAAGGATGAGGAATCTATGGTAAGTGTGTCCGTCGTCAAGAAGTCTATATCAATCGCCCACATTAATAACTCCATAAACCTCCCATGGACTTTAAAGTAATCACTAATCAATCGCGCATACTCGACACTCCGGTTTTGTCGTTGCTGAGTCACTAACTGCTTGTTACACATGATACTATTCATATATTATAATGTACTAGTAATTTTACTAGAGTAAAACTGAACTTGAAATACTACGTCACGGAGAACGCGACATAATATAAAGAAAAAGAACAAACAGTCCGCACTACGGCTTCAAGAAGATTGTGTCGACGTGAAAAGAGAAGTTTGTCGAAGTCGGATTTGGACGGGTTTCTGTCGTCACTCACGTCGCTCATTTCTTTGATAAATAGTTTGTTTGTAAATGAGAAAATGTTTTTCGATTGTGCTATTTCTTCACTTTCTTGGTATTTCTTTTTCTAAACAATTTGGTATTAATATTATAGTTTGTATATGGTTTGTATATGGTTTTAATTCGATTGTTCGTCTTTTAGAAATAGTGAAATTACAAGGAGGTGGAGACTAAAAATATGGGATTAAAAAACGCTCAAATTGACTGGGGTTTTAATTGAATTATTTACTTTCAACTATATTAGTTTAATTATAGTTGTTTTACTATATGGAATAGAAAATCAATTTTGAATTTGGGATCGAAACTGAGTTTTTCAATTTAATTTAATTCAGTTAAATTAGATTTTTAATATTTATATTATAAAAATAAGCTTTGAAAAAAATACAAGTTTTAAACTGTTTTTATTAGACAACAAAAATATAAGTCAAGTTGATTGTTTTTTAAGAACAATTCTTATTATTATTATAGTTATAAATTATATTAAATCTAGAATATTAAAAATGTTTCAAAATTTTGCTGTTTGGTATAATGCTAATTAAGACCAACTTTTAATTTTAATTTTTATTTATAAAGTATAACAAATTAGATCAAATGAGGGGTTAAGCATTATCTTACTCTTATTCACCAGTCGACTTTTTTAATTAATTGTCAACTTATTTTTAAAAATAGAATTATTCAACTATTTTAAACAAGTAGACAAACCATTAGTTATTATTACTGTTTTTATTTTAAGGAAATAAAATAGTTGAAATATTAGAGTATTTTTATTTGATGATTAATAAATAATAACTTTACAAAAAAACTTTTAAAATAATAATGTTTTGAGTCTCGAATAAAGTAACAAGTTGATAAAATCCAAATAACATAATAAATATAATCTAAGGTTAAGTATTCAACACAATTAACAGTTATTTAACTGTTTTTTTTGGTAAGTTGAAAATGGTTAGATAAAGAATTTCAATTAAAATGATATAAAGACATTGTCATTCAAAGAACGCACAGATCAGGACCAAGTATTCAATTTTTTCTTTATCTTGTTTTTATTTTTTTGATTATTTAAAACTAATTCAATTTTGATTTGCGAAGGTTATTCAAATATTCTATTGTTATTGCTGAGTTGAAAGATGTTTTATTTCAATTTTATTGTTACTTGTCTGTTTTTTAATATAAAACTCTATAATGGTTCAGGTAACAATTATGTTATCGAATTCTTCCATTATAATGTAGTGCTTGATGTCATTTTGTATAAAATACTTGATTACTATTTGACATCAATTGTTTCTTTACCAATGATCAAAACTATCTCACTGTTTTCTCAATTTTATTTTACTATTGGATCAATCAATGTCTTTGGTACCATTAACAACTCTAAATGATTGTATATTCTATTATAATCTATTTTATTTTTAGAATAATTAATATTACACTTTCTAAATAACATAATAATTATATTAAATTTTTAAAATAAAAAAAAAAGCAGATGTTTAATAAATATATTATTTTATTTTATTAGTTTTCAATTATCAACATCTTATATTTTATTAATTGTTATATTATAAAATGCTACTTTTTTATTTTAATTAATTAATTAAAATAAATTATTTATAAATTATAAATCAATTCCAAAACCATTCAAATACTATTATTAATAGCATAATGTAAGTAACCTTGTAAAAACGACTATATATAGTAAAAATACCATAACAATAGTTTATCTTGGACTTGAACTTATAAATACAACCAAGAGCTGTATGTGTGACTATGTTCGCTCAAGTATGTCATTCATTGAATCGAATGCCAGTCATGTCAAAGTGAATTCCCAAAAATTGCGTGAGAAAGTTCTTCCTCATCTCGACGAGATCATATCGTATAAATTTGACACTTCGATTCATGTTGCGCCACAAGACGTTGAGTCTCGTTTGCGATATATCTTGTTAGTCGATGCTCTCAATTTTTGCTTTTGGCCAACAGCGAATTTTGAATATGACAATTTGACTGTTGGTCTTACAAAGCTTGAGAAAGACCACCCCGAGTACTTTGAACCGGAACACATGACGGAAATAACACCGGAGATTTTGGCGCACTATTTAGTCTTTCAAAACTCCCCAATCCCAAACATCTCGGAACGGACAAGGCTCTTCAAAGAAGTTGGGGAAGTCCTTGTAAAGCGTTTCAATAGCAAGGCGGAGAATTTGATAGTCGAGACACAAGGATGTGCAAGTGCTTTAGTAACCCTAATAGCTAAGGAGTTTCCTGGGTTCCGCGACTCCACTGTATACAAAGGGCGCCAAGTCTTCTTTTACAAACGCGCGCAAATAGTCGTCGGAGACATTTCTGGTATGTGCGACAACATCAAGCATCTTGAGGAATTAACAGGGTTTGCGGATTATCGAATACCTCAATTATTGCTGGGATGGGATTGCCTTGATTTTTTAGATCAATCGTTAAAGGAAAAAATTATTAATAAAATAGAAATAAGTGCGGGGAGTGAAGAAGAGTGCGAATTGAGATGTACCGTACTTTCTGCTATAAAAATAATACAGAAATCTATTGAGGAAATTAAACACGAAAAAGTTAATGGAAACGTTATCGACTGGTTCTTATGGTCGACGGGAGAAAAAAATAAGGACAATCTCCCACCACATCATAGAACTAATACTATTTTCTATTAATCTTCGGGTTGGATACTGTATTATATTTATTAGATTGAATATGGTTTTTTATTGATACTAAAGTGAAAAAGTGAATCAATTAGATAAATTGGGTCAGATCTAAGAACGCATTAAACCCTTCTGCATTTTCCTCGTTCTGCTCTTCGTTTTCTCCACTCTCTGTTTTCTCACTTTTTTGCTCAATTTTTTCGACTTTTTGAGCTGTGTCGTTTTGGTCATTACTTTCGTTTTCTAGTAACTTTACTATAACGTCAGGATTGTCCATCTTCTCTTTACTCTTTTTGTTCTCTCTTTCCACCATTCTCTCATATTCTTCCTGATATCCAACGTACGTTTTGTCTTTACATAAAGTATCCATTTTAACCATAAATTCTCTATCAAAACACTTTCCCATCACAATTTGTTCCGACCAATTCTCCGAGATTTCGTTATCAATTTTTTCATTCATCAAAACGTCGTCACTTTTCAAAGACAGAAAGACGCCCGGTGCGTTTCGTGCCATCAATCTTATCATTTCACTTTCGACGACGGAACGAACGGCGTTATATCTTCTGAAATTTTCGTGTTCTTTTTTGTTGTTACTGATAATTTGAATTTTCCGCGTCTCCCAGTCGACGCTTTTGATCACGGCGATGTACTCCTCCTTCTGTTTTTCCTTTGGTAGGTCGCATTCAATAAATATAACGCCTTGACTTTCTGGCTTTGGTTCTCCGGTGTAATACACAAATTCGCAAACGTCTCTTCTGTGTCTTCCCACAAAGGCATTTCCTTCTTTCTTGAATACCACATTCAGTGTTTTCTCATAAACACCATCGCCTCTTAAATTGCTTTCATTGAGCTCATCCTCGACGACTCGGATATAAATCCGACGCTTCACTTTACTCGCGACGTTCTGACTTAACGTATTGATGAAGGAAGAGTCCTTCATGACGAAGAGTTGTGGGGCTTTTAAAAACTGAGAACTGAACAGAGTTGTCTTCCAGTCGTTTTTATAATTCAAGTCTTTGGTGTTCTTTTGTTTCTCTAAGAGTTTTGTATGGAGTTCCGTGATTCTTTGAGTCATATTAAGTTGCAACAGATTGGTATTTTCTGCAGTCTCATTTTGTTCATTTTGTGTAATAAAAGTAGTCACGGATTGCGGGTCTTTCACTGTGTTTTGTAAATATGTAATTTGTGGCACGGAAAATTCCAAATCAGTGATGTGCGTGCTCTATTCTTGATTCAAAAAAATACACATCTTTCCCATCTCATGCGAGAGATCACTACTAACTCCTTGGATTACTTGAGTCATTAAACGACTCGGTCTTTTCCCTCCAAACCGTCGTTTTGTTGAGTTCATTTGCTTCAAATTCATTTCCACTCAATTTATTAAGCCCATTGTATTTATCATTGAATTGAATATCAGTGTTTGTTTTGCTTGCCAAAAGCATATCCTTTTCATCAAGTAAATTGTAGTACATTCCTTTTTGTGGATGGGAGAAGAAAAAGTAGTAAAACGACGTGATAAACTTCAAATTGTTTTTGACAAGAGCGGTGTCGTTATTTGAAAGATACATCAATAGGTCGATAATTTCTGGGAACAATTCGTCGGTGATATTTTTGTCAAAGACCGAAAACTCAACAAGTTTTTCTATAAAGCAATGAATGACTTCGCTACTAGAACATCGAATCATTCCTTTAATAATCTTTATTAACGTTTCTACTATACTTTTGATATGCTTTTCTGGGTGTGAAAATCTATGGAGTATTTGATAAAACTCTTCAAAAACACGATATAACCCCACAAATTCTTCGGAGTTGTATTTTTGGAACATCCACTTTGCAGATTTCTTGACAGTTCCTTCAAAGCTAATCAAATAACTTTCCAACAACGTTGGGTCTGGCCACGTCTTTCCAAAGACTCCAATAAAGTCGGCGACTGTTTCAAAATAGATCGCGCAGTTATTTTTCCCGAAGAATCCCAGTTGTTCTATCGTAGTAAAAATAGCCAAATGCAAATAGAGCAACTCCTCCAAATTGAATAACTTCTCGACTCTCCCAAAACACGCAAACAAAATTGGGAAATAGTACCTTAAACTATTCATTGTTGATATAATAACCATAAGTGGTATTTTGTCCTTAGCGGTATCAAAGACGGAAGTCAATTGGAACATTGTGTATACCAATTCCTTATACACCAAAATCAATTCAGTTATATGTGTTTGGAGCAGTCTGTCCAAGGACCCCATAGTGCAGACCAAAATATCAACGCATTCCGATTTAAAGCAATGTTTAAAAAATAGAATCATTCGACTTAAAAGAAAGTCATCACCTGCAATTTCCCCACTTCGTTTTTCAAAGTAATTGGTGACATTAATAATAGTAAAGTTTATAGAATCTTGATGCTTCTTATGGTTATATAACTTGATGATATTAAAGAAAGTATTGATATAGAGTTTATAGATAAGTCGAGAACTCATTTCCCTTTCTAACGCTTGTGCCATATTCTCTCCAAATACTTTGACCAATTCCAAGAGCCCATCGACTTCCAAATTTGTCACGTCAAAGAGCTGCAAATTCATCACCCAAAGTCTTCGAACGTGTTTCTCGTCGAGCATTAACCCACCCATTGAGCAATCATCAGAGAATGGGACGATGAATGGGATCTTATCAAATTTCTTATAGACCTTCAGATATTCATTTTGCAGTTTTGTGTGATACGCCAAAAATGCAGTTCGAAATTCGGAGAGGGCAATCCACTTCCCTGCAATGCGAGTGAACAGCCCCAGTGTTCTTTGATATTCTTCTGTTTGCTTGCATGACACCATTACCGTTAAAAACGTCTCAGACAAGATTTTGAGGCATTGATGATCGACGGGGTATGTCATTCTGACGATCGCGTGGATGATCATCATGTGGAGCTTAAACATGTGATACAGAAACATTTCGGAGTCTTCTTGTAAGCTTTTTGTTTTATATTCCGTCGTCGTAATTTTTCTTAAAAGTAATGAAATTCGATTTAAAATAGAACATCGCGTGTTTTGATCGTAAATGTCGGTCGCTCGTGCAAAAGGCATTGATAATTGGTTCGTCATAGTTATCAAAAATTCCGCTGTTAAAAAACTCGGACGTGGACTTTGAGTTAACCACTTTTCATAGATCTCAACACAGGCCATTACCCGCCTTTCGCTCGCTGTTGAAATACCATCATGTAAACACGCTCCTATGATTGACAACGTGAAATTAAATCGGTCTCGAAATGGTGTTAAAATGCGGCTTTGTTCCATGAAGAAATTTGGATTCGCTTGAAGGGAAAAGAGAATTTCTGTAATAATTTTGTTCCGTGTTTCCTTTGGATATTGTAACAACCCATCGTCCTCAAAATTGTTCGGAACTACTTTAATATCAACACAATCAATTATCATTACTATCTTTTGTGGTTTTTAAATCAAGTTCTTATACCTGACTAAAATCATTTATTTTTCAGTTCTTTTTCGATTTCGTCTTTTAAAGGAATTTTCCGTATTGTATTATATATTTATTATAAATATATCATATTTTATGATACATTTTTGTATAAAAATCAAAAATAATTCTAATTGAATTATTTATTGAAAATTCAAAACATATTTTTAATCAATAATTAATTAATTAATTAATTATAATTATTATTAGTGATATATTCATATTTAATAAATTATAATTATTTCAAACTAAAATTTATTAATAAATAATATAGTTTTATTTATAAATGGATATTTTCATTCACATAAATAAAATAAAGTGGATGAAAACGTCAAAGTAGAACTAAAAAAAATAAAAAGTGATTTAATACGGTACAATAAAGAATCCGCAATAAATCGAGCTTTCCTTTACATTTGGTCGTAAAGTGATTTGCAAGACTTTACCTTTTCTTGCGACAAGTACTTCAATTCCTCCTCCTAAATATGATTGTGTTATTTGTCCTATTTTATTCAATGGCTTTTCATCTTCGACGTATTTATATCCGCCATATTGTATTATCACATCACCCTCTTCGAATCCACACTTTTCTGCTGGTGAATTTGGATCGATCTTTTGTACTATAGCGAGTGGAGTCATTTCAATGTTTCTATTTTCTCTCTCTTTATTCTTAGATGCCTCATGCATTCCAAAAAGTGTGCTTTCCATTCTTTGCATGAGTTCCTTGTAATCCGTTTCAAGGCAGTTGTATTCGTGTCGTATCTTTCTTAACGCCATGATCATGTCTGAATTAGGATTTGGATATCCTTCCTCGTCCACCTCTTTGAAATTTTTGATTGCTGGGGTGTTTAAATATCGGGTTAATTCATCAAGCCGTTTTTCCATCCTCTGCTGCTCTTTTTGCATCTCAAGTAATGACTCCATCTCTGAGTTTTCTAGTTTCTTGAATTTAAACTATTAATTTATAATAAACATCTTATTTACATCACTTCACATTCTTCACTAGAAATGCATGCTTCAAACAATTCTCCAAGCTCATCCGCATCGACGGCTCTTTCACTATCAACTTTCTGATAAAGTCTTTGGCGATATAAGACACATACACGGGGAAACTGATTAACATGGGATTGACTTGTTGTTTGTTGACAAAGTCTATTGAACCAAAGGGAGTGTACCCAGTCAACAGTTCAAACGTAAGAACCCCTAAACTCCATAAATCAACGGCCTTATCGTACGTCTTGTTCTCAATTAATTCCGGACTTAAATAGTCGGGTGTACCGCAACACGTCTTCCTCTTACAATCACTCCGCACAGACCATCCAAAGTCAGATAACTTCACGTCTCCATTCATGTCAAGTAAAATATTCTCCGGCTTGAGGTCTCGGTGAATGCACTTTCTCTGGTGAATGTGAATCAGAGCATCCGTCGTTTGTTTCACGTATTTCGCCGCTTCTGGTTCGGAAAACCGAATCTGTTTTTGCAGTAATTTGTATAACTCCCCTCCCTTACAAAATTCCATCACTAAAAAATACCGCGTTTCGTCGTCGAAAAAAGCAAATAACTTCACTACATTGTGATGATTAAAATGTGACATCAACTCAACCTCGCGCTTTAACTGAATCGTCATGTTGTAACGCTCAATTTTCCTCTTGTGGAGGACTTTAATTGCACACACATAGTTGCTTGTTCTTAATTCTTTTGTCATCAACTTTATAACAAAATTTGGTAAACACTTTAATAAGTGAAGGCATTTACTTAATAAACAAGTCATAATGTGTAAAGTTAATAATAAAATAAAGAAGTAAAGAATAAACTTTAGTTTGTACTTGGCAAGATATACTGTGCCAAACCTCCCTTCACCTAGAGGTTGACCGATCGAAAACATTTTCAAGTTGTATTTGGAACAAACGGTCGGCCTGAATGGTTGATATAACAGGTCGGAGCTGAACACATGTAACAGAGAAAATCTGATGACACGGAATGGAAGTTTTGGCTTCATATCTGCGTCGTACTGTTTTATCGTCTGTAACATTGTGTGGTGAATTTGATTTGGCTTAATGCTCATTTAACTGTAATTAAAAGTTTTTTAATAATAAATATATTATATCCAATAAAAATGAATTAAAAACAATGTTAATATTTCATGTAAGTTAACACACTTTTATTTCACTTTTTAATAATAACTTTTTTGTTACAATTTCATGACATGGACAGATATTAATAAACGTTTTTTTCAATAAAACAAGAACTTTAAAAATTCGAAAGGAAAAAGAGATGGAGGGTATAATGAAGAAAAAAATCAACGATTTGGGTATAACAAACGAGCTTGAGGATATTAAAATCACCGAAGATACTGTCCACATTTTAAAGGACATCTACGACTATGTCATTCAGTCTGACACTGAAGCATCAGTGTTCCGATTTTTTTTGCTGAACAACACTTTCAACAAAGCATTTATTCCTCTTCTCAAGACGTTGACATCCAAATCACTGATTAATACATCTAAAGAATCAGTGAAATTGATTCTTAAAATGATGCTCAGGTATTTGGAGGCGTGTGGGGTTCTTACTGCGTCCTCACAAACGATATATTCCTCTGGAAAGCCCATCCTTAACTATGACCTCTTTCCGCTCTTCTCAATCATTTTATCATCTGAGATCGGGAAAGTCGGAACGGAAAATCCAACTCGAAATTCAGAGCTTTCTCTTCAGATCTGCGAATTAATCATCACCAAAACAACCCCGAAAATTGCTGATGTGTTGATTCCGTCCAACATTTTTGAGATTTGCGGGATTGTATTTGGCGGAATGGAAAATCTGAGTGAAAATTTGGTGACATCAGCAATTTCCCTTGTCATCTCTTCGTGTTACCTTTGTTTTGATTCATTTGAGACGTTCCAGATGCAATCTCGCACGGAAGAAAAAGCTTCGAAACTTCAAAATCTTCTCGCAGCCGAAACGAAAAGAGAGAAGATGAGAGATTCTCGTCGTTCAAAGCGTTCCGTCGTGTTCTCAGTTGGTGGAACGGGGACGAACAAAGTGCCCAATGTTTCCGTTTCTGTCTTTCGGCTCAGTATTGGGGAGAAAGTGTACTTTGCAAAGACTCTTCGCCCGGGGCGGTGTGACGGGTGTGACAAAGTAGCTGAAGTGATCTCTAAAATCGTAACTTCAAACTATCAGACGCTAGTGACGTACATCAAACGCACCACCGACACCGAGATGCGTCAGAAGTGTTTTGTGGTAGTTGGACTTCTGTTAAAAGCAGTAGACTTTGATTTTTCGGAGATCGTTGCTGTTGACTTCTTGATGAATTTAATTGACACCGGACTGTTTTGGTACACGAAGACGGAGAAGAAGATTGTCGATTACTTAACGACGCGGATAGTTGTGTGGACTATCAATCAGGTATTAGACAAGATAGGGAAGATAGAGGAGACGTCCGCCTTACAACTTGAGACGTCGTCGATTGATCCGAATGAGTTTTTTGAAGACTTCATTAAATGCGGGCTGCTCGACTTTTACGTGAAAATTGTCCAAAATTTTATTCCCGACCGCATGCCGAATGACTTGCTATTACAAGTGCTCATTGGGATGTACAAGTGTGGAGTTCTGTGTGAGAAGATGAAATTGATGAACGAGAATGGGCAACGGGTGTATGACGAATTTCTGAAGACGTTTTGTACGGAAAGGAGTTGTACAGTAGTGATCTATATCGTTGGATGTCTTTACGTTGACAAATTTGGGGAGGGGAGTGCGGTGAAGACGGTGCTAGACATTCTCACGAGAATGGAAGGAGAGAGTGCGGCCGGATTTCTCTATCGTGTGCCGTTGCTCTTAGAACTTGTCAAAATCGTGAGAGAGAAGAACGTGATGGATCAAAATGAACATGCGCAAGCGTTCTATATGTTTAGTGAGAGGATGATTAAGAAGTTCAATGACGACATTGTGATCGACAAAACACTGCTGATCAATTCCATCTTCCCGTCGTACAGAGATTTGATGAATGTCGCACATCTCCCACGACCAAAACGAACGAGAAAAGGGAAGACGGAAGATGAACCGAGTCAAAAAGTGTCTGAAGAATATAATGAAAGTACACAGAGAGAAGGAGAGATTCAAACTGATATGGAGAATATCGTGAAAACAAAGGGGGAAGAGAAAGTGACGAAAAAGAAAAGAAAATTGGTTGAAATAGTCGAGGAAGAGCCGGAGAATTTGGAGGACATTTTTAACGACGATTTTGATTTGGATGTCCCGACGTTTCAACGTGAAGAGAAAGAACATCGGAAAGAAGAAGAAGACAAAGAAGGTGAAGACAACGAATTTGTTGAGAAAAGACCAGTGGAGTGATTGATTGTTTGAAGGGATCACCATGTTTGTTAGTTCAAAATTCAAAGAGTATTACTGTGATTTTCTTATTGAAAGTGAAGAGCAAGAAGGTCATGTTAGTGGTCTTTACAGAGACTTAAAAACTCTGTTTCAAGTCTGTTCACATCAAGATGACGGAGAAGTTCATTGACAGCTTCTGTAATTTCAGTGCTGAGTTGGTTGCGCCGTTCGGTATATCTGTCATGAGACAAAAGCTGTTTGATGATTTCGGATTTGCCACGTTTCTGTTGCTCGATGTGACGCTGAATGAGCCATTTGAGTAATGAGATCATCTCCTTCGTTTTGGTCTCTTGTAATGTCTTTTTAGCCGTCTTTTCAAGGTCTTTGTCTCCAAGGCGCTTCTCTAGTGTTTTTCGGCGTCGTCTTAATGTCTCGTTCTCTTTTGCAGCCTCTGCCTCACTCGAGTCTTCGTCGTTTTCTTTCTCATTCATTGTGAATTAACTAGTTGAAGCAAAACATACCATTGTAAGAACTATTATTATCAACTGGTATAGTATTTGGAATTATTAATCTTAATAATGAATTAGTATATTTTTATTATATATATCATTTCGTCATTCATTGTTGAACAAACAGTTGTCTACAAATATTGATTCACAGTTCATTGAAAACCAAAACATGTTAAAACCACTTTAAAAATTAAACCAAAAGCACTTGACTGAATACAAGAAACAATCAATAATAAGGCGAGGAAAAACCCATTTGGTTGGGTACGTATGGGAACCTCGGTCTGTATGACCCAGGCATGTACATGGTTTCGGTCTCATACGCCGAGAATATCCGACTTCGTTCTGGTTGATAATTTGGTATTTGACGCGGCATGATGACCTCAGGCCGTACGTATACCCTCCCACCCATTTGGTTTGGACTGTTGTAGTTATTTGGCTTAGGGTTGATGTTTGGAACATTACCCATGGGATTGGGGTAAGTCCTCCACTCGGTGTTTTGGGCCACGTCGCACATTTTTAAATCAGGGATAGGTTTAATTTTGAGTAGCATCATCATATCCTGAATTGTATCGCCATTTAACGCAATGGAATCGCACAACTCGAATCCATTTTGTTGATCCAAACAATTTTTCGCTGTGGTCTCCGTACTTTCCGTCTTACCTTTGTTTCGGTCTTCAAATAGGGTTTTGAGCATCGAATACTTACTGATCGTTTTGATTGGCACATAGCCCCTTTCAAACCTCTTTGGTATAACATACTCGCACTCTGCGACCAACTTTTTCTTCTGTTCTGCAAGTTCCTGTATCCAATTTTCAGCGATGTTTTGTTTTTGATAGTCCTTTGCTGCACCGACATACGTTGCCTCGACCTTCGATCTATTCAAGGGAATTACAAGATTATTTTCTTCGCATATCTTGACGTGCATTACGATCCCGTCGCTTTCTCCAATCATTTTCTTCAATGCAAGGTTTTTCATCTCGTCGACGCTGCTTGGGAGGAAGTTGATTAGCTTTGTTGACACGGGAAGGATGTCATCTTCCTCCACTACTCCACTTTTGTTGATTCTTTCTGGTATTATTTCCACATTTACGTTCTTTTGTTCCGGCGTTATCTCAATCTCATCTCCTTTAATCACGTTGTCAATCTCATTCGTGATTTTTTCAGTCTTTTCCAGTGGTTCAATTTTCTCTTTTTTCTTCTGTAATTTGACTTTCCTCTCAGGTTTTTCCTTTTTTGGCTTCTTTTTTTCTTTTTCAATCGAAACGCTTTTTTTCGTTTTGCTGATGTCACCAAACCTCAGAGGAAACTCTGGCTTTGTCGGCGGGTTGAACAAAGGTGCACCGTTTTCAAGTGAGACCTCCGCGCTTGTACGTTTGCGTGAAATGTCGGTGTGGTCTATGAGGGATGGAAGGCCGCCCCTGACGGGTGATTTTTTTATAGGGTCTAAACTAATAGGGGGTAAAATGTCCTCAGTTTTGGTCGATGCCTCGGTCGGTTTTGGGTGAAAATTAAAAGTCGGAAAAACAGAATTTATATTTTCACTGGTCATTTTGTCGTTGTGGTGTTCTGAGTTTTTACAGTTCAATATTACTTCGAATTTTTCACTTTTTATTAGGGATATTATTTTGCTCGATTTTAATGTAAAATTGCGGGAGATTAGGAGGTTTATTCATCGTTGGATTTGTTTTTTTACAATTCGGGTTTATGGGAATTATAATATAGTTTTTTTAACTATGCAAATAAAATACAGGTAAAAAACAATACCATATTTTTATAATTAAATTTACTATATATACCATGTTATTTGTTTTAATTCATTATTAGTTAAATGAAAAACTATACAACCCTAATTATTTGAACACTTTTCAATATTAAATTACAATTAATATAACTAATAAAAGAATGAATTATTTTTTATTTTTAGAATAAAAATTGTATAGTTTAAGAAGATGTAATTATTTTATTAAATGTTTAGTATACCAACTATTTAATAAAAAAACTATTAAACTTTATACTATACTAAATTTCATAAACTATATATTAATAGCAATTTATAGTAAAAAATAATTAAAAGTGTCGACTTATTGTTAATCTATTGTGAAACCATTCAAATTGAATCACATATTCTGTTTGGGATAATTTGTGTTTACCCATTCAATTGCTTTTGCGACGCCCCCGTGGTCCACGTCATCAGTGACATAGTCAGCTTTCTTTTTGACTTCTTCGAACGCGTTTCCCATAGCCACTGCGACCCCCTTTTTCTTTTGAACGAAGTCGAATGCTTGCAAATCGTTTTCGGAGTCTCCGATGTAGACCAAGAAGTCTCCGAGGAGTTTTTTGTCGTCGAGTTCTTTGAGTGAATTTCCTTTGTTGACGTTTTTGCTTACAATTTCGATGATTGTTTCCCCGCTATTTTTCACAACGAGTTTGTCTCCGACGTTTTTTTTGAGGATTTCTATCCAGCCGTCTTTTTGTTCTTTTGTTTTTGCATAGACTGTGAGTTCCACAAATTCGCTGTTTTTGCGTCGTTGAAATGTTTTCGCATCGTCGAAATATTCTGTGAATTTTCCATTGGAAACTTCAGACGAAATGACATAGCCATTCATCTTCTCAGTGTTGACCACTTGAAGGATGGCTGCTGACTGCTCGGAATCCATATATTTGTGTGCATACAAGACATCCCCTTTTACACTCAGTCCACCATTCGTTGAAACTAATATATCGTCGTGGTTGATAGATTCTAAAATATGTCGTGTTTCATATATAGAACGACCAGTACATATTATTACGCGGTTCCCTTTCTTCTTCTCTTCTTGTATGGCTGCTAAGTCAATGGGAGCTACGGCGTCACGACTTTGTGAGGCCAAAGTGCCATCGACGTCGATGATGAATGTTTTCATCAAGAATAATTCCAAGTTCATACTATTCCAGTCATTAAATCGTAACACGAATGCGTTGTATTTATATTCAATTCAATCATTACAATTACTATATTATTATTATATTTTTATTATTATAATACTATATCTTTTTTTTTCTTATTTAATTGTTTTTTTGTTTTACCAGTCTTCTGTTCTTATTTTGTTCATATTAAGTTGGGTTAGTTTTTTAAGATGAAATGAATATGTTTTTTAATGACTTGTTGTTAGATGGTGAGAAGAATAAGTATTTTTTTTACTAATTTGTATGCAATAATAATTCTTTTAACAGTCTGTTGTTGAAACAAATTGTTACTTTAAACATGTCCAATTTAATTAAATCTAGTTAATTGATAATATTTATACTATTTTTAATACTTGA
Organism: Entamoeba invadens IP1; assembly: GCF_000330505.1. Lineage (NCBI taxonomy): Eukaryota > Evosea > Mastigamoebida > Endamoebidae > Entamoeba > Entamoeba invadens. The sequence continues at coordinate 636,085 of NW_004440445.1, forward strand.
TAAAGCAGGGCTATCAAGGAATTTTTAATCTGGAAGTTAAGAATCAAGAAAAAAATCGGCATTTGAATAACATTTTTTTTAGAAAAATGTTTATTAAAAAAAGGAAAAACATTTTAAAGGAAATTAATTTAAAAATAATTAAATTAATAGTAAATTAATAGTATTAAATCATTGTTTGGTTGGCTCTTCAATGGTCTGAAACAAGTTCCATTCGAGACACACTGTTTGTCGCCAACTTCAGAATTAACCTTGTGTTAACCGTGTCCACCTTCATATTGGATTTTCTTGAATATTTGAAATGAGAAAATACAGATTCGACGCAGGAAGATGTGGGGATGAGACATAACATAATTTTGACCAATTGGGATATAATAGGAAAATCGACTTTGTCAAATATCTGTATGGCTTCCAATAACGTGAAATTTTTCTTCTCCTGTTTAGTGAACGCCTCTTTCAATGTTTTTTGATTTTCCCAAACCAGATTTTGGAGTACACAAAGCTCTTCATTCAACTGGTCAAATGAGGTCTTGGGAAGCAGTATGTTGTCATAAAGGAATTTCCCTGGAAATAGAAAGGATTCCAAAAGCGGTTCGATATTTTGAAATTCATCCAATTCTTCTTTGACTTCTTCCAACTCTTCGATTTTTGATCCAGGCTTTACAGTGGTCCAATTGCAGAACCGGAGCTCCAATGCTCTTAGATAACTTCCCAAGACACGTTCACAACTATTTATAATAATTGGGGAATCAAAATAAAGATATTTGCAAGCCGATTTGAATGGTAAAATATCCCCCCTTTCGCACAATTCCTTCTTTTTTCTCAGGTCATCTAAGTATGTATCAATTTTATTTACTTCATCAACAAATAAGCCAAACTTCTCTTGAAGAGCATCAAAAGGGCACTTAGCCTCAGTGAGTAAGTCGAAGAAAAAACCCAGGAATGCCAGGAAGGCCGGATCTCTTATTTTAAAAGATTTCCTTTCCTTATTCATGAAGAAGTAGAAGTCGTATGTAGTTGTGTCCTGTGAGTGGTTCATTTTTTCCTTTCTCCTCTTATTTTCTTGTTGTTTCTTCTTCTCTTTACTTTCATTGTGGTGCTTGACAAGGGTTGCGACAATTTCATTTTCAAGTTCCAGTTCCTTCACAAAAATTTCGATCTTTTCAAGATTTTCAAAGCAAAATTTTACCAAAAGTTGATAATAAAACCACCTGGTGTTTGAAAGTGTTGGAATCGCCGCGACATCCATTTTCTTTCTTCCCCAAAATGCCTTCCAAGCAGTTATTATGATATCAGAGCAAAGCCACTTTAAAAAACACAGAAAAACTTCGGCGTCATCTGTTGCCCACATAAATCCTTCCGCGACATTCAATCGATGACACATACAATACACAGTGAAAAACGGGAATGTGACTAAATCAAATGGAAGATGATAATCACTATTCTTTTGTTTTTATCCCTTTCTCTTTGAATGATGTTCAAAAGCTTTGCGTCACACACCAACTTTGAAAAGCCTCCCTCTTTCCCAATCATTGAACTGGCCCCATCTGTTGTTGAAAAAACCAGTTTGAGCAATGGAGCATTGAAAGACTTAAGAACTTCAAGTAGCCATTTTTCATGTTTACTGCAGAGCACTTCTCAAAAAATTCAGCCACAATCAGAGTCTTTTGGACTATTGAGTTGTCTGAGAACGCAAGTCTACAAACAAGAGCCAAAATTTCACTACCATTTTTTTGCCGTATCAAAGGCAACACCAAAGCAGACACACTCATCAAATTGGCGTTTTGTTATTTCAGTTTCATTGCTACTCAACCGTTGAAGAATATTGAGACAATGAGAATGACTTATATGGATGCTTTTCCAAATATTATCAAACTCGTCGCAGAATAATGTCCCAAATGAACCCACAAGCTGTTCCACCAGTTTACATTGTGATTGACTAAAAACACCTTTATTTTCCGCAATAGCAGCAATTGAAGAAAAAATGTAACTCTTTTCGGCTAAGTTATCATTTTTTTTCCAGTTGTTCCAGTCTTCGAGCATATTTCTGATTTCATTTCCTTTGCTATTACTATGTAATCCCCATTTGGGGCTTTAGACTTCTCATAAACTTCCTTTTCAATCGTTTGTCTTATATTGTCCGAGCACTCCATCATTATTTCTCCTTCTATTTTTTCATCTTCCATTTCACTACAATTATTGTGTTCACTGTTCGTTGTCATGTCTTCATCCACAGGTGTTTCACGGTTCATTTCCCCAATCACTGTATTGTCATCTTCCATTTCATTTTCAACGTCAAAATCAAGTTGCTTCTTGCTTCCTTTCTTTGGTCTTTGATGGCGAGGTTCTTCTATATACTTTTCTGCAGCACTTTGAGCCTCTTTTATATATTGAGTCTTTCTTCTTTTCAAATCCTCCTGCATTAAATTAAATTTTTGTACTGAGTATTTAGGACATTTTAAATAATGAGTTGTATTACATTGATCCAAAAAACACCTGGAACAAAACGGCCAATAGTAAATCGTTTTCCTCGACTTGAAGTACACTGGGATTGTTGCATGTTTATTGATGTTCTTTGTTATATTTTTTTCTCGTCTTTTCATTACATCTCTTGTTTTCTTG